>NW_026880706.1:0-32622 GCF_032173495.1 Musca vetustissima | reverse complement strand
CTGGTTTTCTATTCCTTTTTTGTTTTTTGCGTCTTTGCAACATGTTGAGTAGTACCTCTATTTGCAGCTGCCTCCTGGAGAGTCAGAAAATTCGCCAATACCAAGCAAAACAACAACAACTAGCTATCCTTTGGCATCGCACATCTAATGTTGATGCTTTTGAATTTTGGCCTGCTGCTGGCAAGCATCACATGGACAAAAACTCTAATAAACACGTACACATGGCACTTAATTGCTTCGTTGTAAATGTGTGTGTGCATGTGAGTACAAAATTGAGAGAGTCGGCAACAGAAGAGCGAGTATCTGTGAGAGTGTTGAGTATCTGTGTGTTTTGAGTTAATTGTGTGAATGTATAGAAAAAACGACCAGGCAATGGCTTGAGATCCCACCGTTTGTCGTTCGATGTTGACTATGGGTTTGGGGTTTGTTTGGCTCTCTCTCTCCCAAATTCTCTTCTTCGTTTGTGGCTGTTGTTTAAGCATGGATTCATTTTATTTGTATTTTGTTTAAATTCAATGAGTTTTGAGTACAGAAATCTTGTGAGCGTGGCCAAAATGTACGTTTGTCCGTTTGTGTTTGCCTATCTGTCTGTCTCAGTGTTCAAGTAGTTTTTTTGGAATTGTCCGTAATTACATACAACAAATTCAGTTACTTTTATGACCATTTGTTGCTGCTTTTGTTGTTGTTGTAATTGATGTTTATTGCAATGTTGTTATTGTTGATTGTTTGGTGAATGTGTGTAGTGTATGTGTATTGGTGTTGTCGTCTACTCTTGTGCTGTATCCGCTCGCTATGCCGCTTGAGTTGTCTGCCTGTCGTGTTGTCGTTGTTGTTGCTCTTGCCATTGCTGTGTGTTAGCTCTTTTGTTGTTGTGTGTTTATTATTGCTGTGGCGTTGTTGTTATTCTCCGTGTTGTGTGTTTTTGTTCGAAATGTGTTTTCGAGCTTCTTGAACATCAGCCACTGTTCGAGCATGTTAGTGTAGTATTTGTGTGTTCACAGTACTCAGCTTATAGTATCTGACGACGCGCGTAAAAAATCTTGTTTCTGTTTTCTACTCGAACACATTTCGTTTACTAGTAGACGAATAAACGAAAAAAGAAACATTTTTTCTATTTTCAATATCGCCACGAGATTTAATGAAGAAAACAAGAAAGAAATTCACGAATTTAAATACGTTTTAGTATTAGAAACGGAAAGAATTTAAAATATTCGAATTTTGAGTTTGAGTTAAAAAAATTATCACCGCAACAACAACAACAACAAAAGTGTGCCCGGTTATCGTAAATCAGAAGAAGAACAGTTCAAAGCCACTCACCCACACATACCGGTCATCCGAAATTATTTTGCATTTTAGCGGCAACTACTAGATTAGTTTCTTCTAGTGTGTGATAACATTCCAAAATAATAAAAGCGCCACAGATCCCAACGAAAAAATATCATCATCCATCACCCAACTGTCCCAGCAACAAACCACCCACCACCAGAGTAACAAATATTATTACGAAGGAAATTTTCATCAACAGAAATTCATAACAAATGATTCTGTAAGTAAACAAATAAAATAATTTTATAATTTAAATTTTAAAGGAATCGATTTTAAAATTGATTTTTTATGGAAGTCTGTTTTAAGATTTGTCTACTATAATATGGAAAAAAGTTTAGAGTAAGATTTATAAAGATCTCAATTTTAAAAATATTGAAAATAAAGTTTATTTTGTAATAAATATAGTAAAAAGATTCATATTTTCGTCTACGAAACTAAAATGAAATTGTTATTCTTGTGTTGATCGTTATCAGCATCCAAAACTAATGGAACATTTATTTTGACACCTTAGAAACAAGACTAACAATTACGTAGCTTGAGAAGATAGTGAAATATACTCAGTGATATTTGAAACATATTGTTTCATAGTGTCTACCAGATGGCGCCCAAGTGCAACAAGGTTAAGTGGTGTTGTAGAATAAAAAATTGTAGTTTTATTTATATTTCTCTCCAGAAACTAAGCTAAACATGTCAGTACTCGAATATACTCAGTGATATTTGAAACAATAAACACTGTTCCCTAGATGGTGCCAGTGTCAAAGACAAAAGTCGTACTTGAAACACATTATTTAATAGTGTGTTATAAATGGCGCCCAAATGCAACACGGTTATGTGGTGTAGAATAAAGCTTCACCACAACTCTTAGTAAAAAAGTGTAATATTTGTATATTTCTCCTCTGAAACTAAACTAAGCATGACAGTATTCGAATATACTCAGTGATATTAGAAGCATTTTAAACTTCTCTCTAGGTGGCGTTAGTGTTAAAGACAAAAGTTGTACTTACCACCCTTATCCTCCCGAAATTTGTAATATTTCAATATTCAAGACTATTATTATTCGTTCGGATCTCTGTAAAATTCTTCAATATATTTTTTCCACATAGTCACACATCAACTATTGAATGGTGACCCTCATATTGGTATTTCCTATAATTATACACTCATCAATTTATAAAAGAGAACTAGTATTGAATTTCTCCACAAAAAACAAAATTCCCTTTTGGAGTTCCTACTTCTACGTTTCTTATTGCACACATTTCTGCAAACATTTATAGAATACCCCGTGTATTCGACGGAAATAGCCACTGGTTTTTCTATTCCTGTTTTGCAACATGTTGAGTAGTACCTCTATTAGAAACAATGTACACTGCTAGGTAGATGGCGCCAGTGTTAAAGACAAAAGTTGTGCTTACTAGCCTATATCCTCCCGAAATTATTATTTCAATATTCAAAACTATTGTTACTTGTAGTAGACGAATAAACAGAAATTCTTTTGCAATTTTTTCTTTATTCTTATTGTTTTCCGTTGAGGATCATGCAAATATTTGAAATTCGAAATGATTTATTCATTTGAGAGTTATGTAGCCAAAGTTAATATGGGATTCTGTTAGTCCCATATTTAAACTGATCTATACTCAGACTTAATAATAATACTCTCAAATTGGGCTGGATGTTCTTATAATAAAAAAATACTTCTTTCTCACAAATATAACCAAAAGGAATATTCGCTCGATAATTCGGTACATTTTCCAGTTTTTCTTTGACAAAGGCTAAAATTCAAGCCAAGCGGCTAAAATTTAATGGTGTTTATGGTTCCGATACTGTAACAACCAATTATGTGCAATTTTGGTTTCGTAGATTCCGTTCAGGAATTTTTGATGTTAAAAATGCACCTCGCACAGATAGGCTGGCCGTCGAAATGTCGATGAAATGGGAGAAATGATAGAAATTGACCGGCATGTTAGCAGTCGTAATATTGCCCAGGAGCTAAAAAATCGACCATATAACTGTTTTTGGCATCTACAATTGACCAGATCTACAGTGACTCGCCAGAAATGTCGGGAGCTTAGTTGGGAAGTTTTAATGCATTCGCCATACAGTCCGGTCTTGGCTCCTAGCGATTATCACCTATTTCATGCATTGCAAAATGTCTTTAATGATAAAGAAATAGGTATCTAGGAAGGATTGTGAAAATCGACTACTAGAATTTTTTAAATAGAGAATAGGACATCTATAAGAGAGGCATTATGAAGTTATCTTTAAAATGGCAACAAATCAAAAGTCCTATAGTTAATATAAAAATAATGGATTTATTTTCCCCCAACCAACGTTAGTCCTTTTTCATTAGAAAGGTCCATCAATAGTGTATCCATATTGAAAATTGTCAGATATTTTTTTAAAATCATTTCGAAACAATTGATATATATTTTAACATTGTTCCTAGTATATTTGTGTTTCCAATTTTACCACCTCCTTTCGGATTCTCTCATGAAAAAATAACTCATTGACAAATGTTGTCTTGACGGAACCATCATATCAATCTGAATAGGTTTAACTGCATCAGTAGATGCATCCTATATTAAAATTATTTATAAATTATAATTTAACAAAGCTACCCACATAGAAAGTTTCAAGGATCAGCGTTTAGATACACGATCAGTTTGTATAACTCGTATATAATAATTTAATTTTAAACACTCCATAATGGTGTGGGCGAGAAAATGAAAAAAAAACGATTAGAACCTTCAAAATACCGAAAATGAGATGTAAGCTTTGTATGGAGAGTATTTAAAATTGGGCCAAAAAATCACAACCATTATATAGAGGCTATTAAAAATATGGTCAAATATAACGATTGGTATAAAACATTTTAGGCTATAAACTGGTTGGTCGAGAATATCATCTAGAACACTCATCTCGGTATTATCCACCTTGATTTATTTCTACGTATTTTTATGCGTTCACATTATCTGTCGAAGCTTCTTTTCCATTCCGATTAATACACCTGCCGCTATGTTCGGCAGGTGTATTTTGAACTTCTAGCAACGAAAATCGTGAAAGAAGATCTCCCTATTTTGCAAATCTGAGTAAACAACACAACACATGGCCATACGTCAAATAGTACAGAGTACGTTTTTTCAAAAAATGTCAAAATTTCCAATGAAAATGTCAGATGACGCCAGGTTTGATCTAGAGTTACCTAGATAAAAAATATGTCTTCTACGTCTTTAGTACTTTTCATTGACAGAGATAATAATTGTTGGTTTTTAGAAAAATTGTTAAATTATCATCCCTTATCGTCTCTCACCTTTTCAACAAAAGGCTATATTTTACAAAACAAAATATAAACCCCTATTGCATTCCATTCAACCATCTATCCATCATAAATTTCAATGCAATTTGATGCGTTTTTTTTTTTTTGTTTTTTTGTTTCTGATTGAAATTCAAAAGCTGTTACAACTGCGGCTGCTGCTCTTACTTTGCGGCATAGCATGTCACAAATAACTCTTTCCGTTTTGCATTTAATTGTCATTCGCAAGATCACATTGAATTTCATTAGATATTAGTCACTTGGTAACTATGAATAGTAACAACAACAGAAAACTTCTCACATTCATTTAAAATTATACTCACAACAAAAACACAAAAAAACGATAGTAACATTGGATAATTATGAAATTGGTTGATATTTTTGCCGGAAAATAAAGTGTTTTCGCTGTGCATTACATTACAAATGCGATTGCTGCGCATAGTTTACGTTTTTCATTCATGCAACAGTTTTTTGTGTGTCGGTGTGTGTTGCTGTTTTTTGTTGCAGATAAGAATTTGAAGGTTATAACATTAATGGCAATTATTGTATTTCGTTTTATTGTCTGGTTTTGTATTTTCTTTTGCAAAAAAAAAAACGAAGTATCATCTGTTTGATAGTTTCTTGATGTTATCTCACGTTTTAACCAAGTTTACGTTTGTTGTTTCAATTCCAGTTGTATTGTTGTGAAGTGAAATTGTTTGAGTGTGAAGTTCAGTTGAAGGTTTTGGAGTTTCATTTTGTTACTCATACAGATTAAATGGTCTGGTAGACCAGGGCTAATTATTAGGGAGATAATTGTAGGTATAACTACGAGGGTTACTGGATATATTTCTTGATAGGAGTAGGATACTCTTAATGCTGCCTGTAGCTATATATTATTTCGGTTGGAAATTTTCGCATTTTCAGCATAAACGTATTTAGTACGGTTTGACGTACGAACATGTGTTGTGTTGTTTTTAGAGTTTTCCAATGCAAAGTAGAGACACAACAGTGGAGTTATGGCACATGGTTACATGTTCCGGCACAACATTTTCTGAGACTTTTAGAGAATTCTCAAACAGAGCGTACTCTAAAAGTGCTTAGGCTTACGTTGTGGATGTAACAAAATTGGGGAAGAAGAGGTTTTTGTTTAGTGGAGTGATACATGACTCCCTGGGAAAATATCCCAAGCAAAAAACTAAGGGAACTGATGCGGATTTGTGGCGAAATCCGAAACTATAGTCTTCTCTGCCATTCCCGAACGAAACCAATGTGACCATAACCCACTTTAAAAAAATAAATTAAAAATATTGTTGTTTTTATTTTTAAACAACAAGGAAGGGATCATGGGTTTGACGTGGAGCAAATACGTCATAAGTTCACCGATAAACTTAAATTTTTGTATGGCAATGAAGCGTTGTGAAAAACTGTGTTCAATTGTGACAATCTCAGAGACCGTGAAGATCGTCCAAAAATGACCCTTGCACCACAGAACTAATAATGAAATATTAGGTTGTGGAAAAGGAAATCGATTACTTTTATATCAATTATAGGACTTTATTTAACATGCTTCGGAATGTCCGATTTGCACCGTTGTATGATTTGTTGCCATTTTAAAGGTAACTTCATTATGCCTCTCTCATAGAAGTCATGTTCTTTATTTGCAAAAAAAAACTCTGGTAGTCGATTTTCACAATCCTCCCTAGGTACCAATTTTTATCATTAAGGGGACCCCCCCCCCCCATTCTCGGGGTCAAAAATTTTGTGGATATAATTCGAATCTACACTAATTAAAGAATGTCCCTACAAAATTTCAAATGAAAATCTCAAGAACTCTTGAAGATATAGCCGATTTATTGTGTCAGCATCAAGTGACGGCTGAAGGGCTTCTCACACTTTAAACGCGTTTTTCTCTAAACATTTTTTTGCGAATGGCGGGCACGATAACTCAAAAACTAATAACCCATTCGATTTAAAATTTTTACACGTTTCTCTGTGAGTGTATAGCTATCGTATGAACTAGGATAAAGCCAATCGGTGAAGATCTTCCTTATTTTTTGACTTGGGCTTTGGTAAAAAATCGTCGATTTTCCAAAAATATTTTTTCAAAGGTCCACCATTTTGTTAATTTTAGAGCGAAGTCAATAATCCTAGTTCATACGAGAGCCAGACATGTACTCTTTCTAACACCGTTGGAATTTTCGGATTCCGATGTTCCAGTGAGGAGTTATCATGCCCGCCATCAAAAATAAGGACTTTTCTTTAATTACAAAAAACAATAACAATTTTTTTTTTGTAAATTATTTTTCTTCTATTTTAAATCTTTAATTATATATGTGTAAAGTTACAAACCTTAACAAGCATTGGTATTTGTGTCTAGTGGTGTAAAGAAAAAGCTACGGTCGCTGAGCTTCAGAAGACATTTATAAGATCCTCACAGGTGAAACATGGAACACTAAGATTAAAATAATTTCCGCAATGTTGAAGGTTTTTTGCAGCATTTGATATGACTTTGAACCAAATCCGTTTCAGACAATTTAGAGTGGATTTACAAAAGTCCGTCCGCATTGGCCGACATGGCCGTCTGCATTAGCCGACATGAGCAGACTTTTAACCAACTTTGTACAACCTAAATAAAGTCCGAAGATGAAACGAAGATGGTACCTCCCCACAAATGTTCAACATTTTAAATATTTACGAATCCAGTATCAGGCAAATACAATGTCCGATTTGAACAATATTTTACACAACCTATATTCTTTACCAAACCTACATCAAGTCCAAAGATGGTTCCCTTTGGTCCACTCCTTCGGGTACCTCCCCCACAAAGGGTCAACATTTTCAATATTTATAAATGCAATATTAGGCGAACGGAATATTCAATTTGAACTAAACTTTGCACAAACTACTCTCTTTACCAAGCCGAAGTTGAGACCCGTTGGCCCACTCCTTCTGGTAAGTTCCCAACAAAGGGTGATAATTTTCATTTTTTTATAAATTTCATATCAGGCGAATGGAATGTCCGATTTGAACCAAACTTTACACAACCTATTCTTTTTGCCAAGCCAACATCAAGTCCGAAGATGGGACCCGTCGGTCATACCCTTCTGGTACCTCCCGAAAAAATGGTGAATATTATATAAATGTAAATTTGTTTAAGGCGAATTGAATAACCGATTTGATCTACATTAAATCCGAAATGGACTGACCGAACGTTGTTACAACGTCCAAACTTGTTAACTTTCTTGATGAATATGCCACTTACTGATCCCAAAGGGAGGGCTCATAAAAGTATAGAAGAAATTGGAGATCGAATAAATAAATAAACTTACAATCCATTTTTAATTCCCCCCTTATAAAGCCACTATTGCAGTAATGCCAAAAAGCACACATTTCCCCGGCCACTTGTTGCATACAAATTCTATAAATGCCAAGTTTGTCTCATACCACTCACAACAGGTATGAATGAAATGTTGATTATACAATTTCTAAGGGTTAACGACTTGGAAATGAAATTTGGAAAAAAAAACAACAAAAAATCAACTGAGTGCACAAAATTTGTGTCAAGTTTGTATTTTGAAATGTTGTTGTTGTAGTTGTTGGCGATGTTGTTGTTGTTAATGATGACGTTGTCAACGATTTGCAATCGATTTTCTTTATTTGATGAATATTTTAATGGCGTTTGTTTGTCTAAATTTAGCAGAACAAGTATTGACTGGATAAATACGTTAACAAAAACGAATAACGACAAAGAAAAACAAATACAATTTCATAATAGAAGGTGGTTATTTCATTGTAAATTCGAATTAGTCATAGAAGTTAGAGGGTTTGTGTTTTTTGTTTAAAATCAGACAAGACAATGGTTACAAAAAAAAAAAAAAATAATAAAACAATTAATGAAAATAAATAGAATTATAATTATGTGGGTAATTCGATTTTCAAAAAATAGAAACAGGAAAAATAGTTTGAAACAATGACAACAGAACTTTGTTAGAGGAATAATATTTGGAAAATTATTGCGTCAAATATGGAGTTATGCAAGATGGTTCGATTGATTTAATTAACAAACTTGAGTCAGCAGTGATAGGGTAAAAAAATACTCCTATTTATAAAAATCTCTTTATATTTCCAACAAAACTTGCAAAATGTGAATTATACATTTTTTTGATTCATTCAAAATGCATGAACAGTCGAAATGTTCGAGATAGTCTAAATTAAAGGACTTCGTATTTTCTTTCTAAAAGACTTTCTCTATTGAAGTTTTAAGTTTAAATTTTAAAAAATAACCACCGCCACCACCTAGAATCACCTGGAAGTTATGACAGACAGCTCAGAACATACCCATGTGGTGGCAAATGACTGGACAAAGATAAACACAAAACAGGCAAAAAAACAAAAAATTCGATGACAATGGAACGGAAGTGAGTAGTTGCACACATGAATAAAAGGTCGGCTTTTTGTTTTTAAAACGAAAGTAAATTCATGACGATGTGAAGACTATAAACAGATGGCCGGCTAGCTTACTGGGCAGTGAACCGCTCATTGTTAGTCTGCGTAATTACGGTGGCCACTGCGCTTCTAATAAAGAACCCACGAAAAAGAGGAAGTAAAAAAGAACGTTAAATTAAGTAAAGAATTTATGTGGTTATATGAAGTACGGAGTTTCGAGGGAAATAGGGAATATGATGATAAAGATCAGATAATAAAATAAAAATGAGGATTTAATAGTCGTAGTATGCTACAATAAAATTTCATTTTTCAGATAGTAAATAGATGAGGAAATGTTGACCGACCTTACTGCCTTAATATGAAAAGTAAGAAAATTTTTAACGGAACACTCGGTATATCTGGATTAAAAATTTTAGTACCTTGAATAGGACCTCAAAATATGGACTTATATTGAAAATGTTGTTTCTGTACTCTTTGAGAATCCTATTTTTTGATTAAATCGAAAATTTGATTGAAAATGTAAGAAGAGACCTATTAAATTCCAAATTACAAAGGCTTCTATTGGACAAAAAACCCTTAAAATGTTTGAAATTATATGGCGAACCAATAACATAAAATGTGGCAAATAATATGCAGGATACTCAGGACTCATCAATAATGGTTTGCTTAAAAAAATCGATTTTAACACATTTTCATTTTCTGAATGCCCAGTTTAACCTAAAAAAAGGACGACAATTTGCTTCAAAGTGCTTCTTCCACGACCCACTTTCGTTGGACTTGGCTCGTCTTAGAAGATTCACAGAGTCGATTGCTATTTTGTTTCAGATTTATGACGATCGTATAAATGTTCCAAGATTTTATTTTTATCAAAATGCCCTTGCCCCAGTCGTTTCGTTGCATTTAGGTCATCTTAGAAGAATCTCATGGTCCTCAAAAATTCAAAATTCGTCACCTATGACGACCGTATAAACCGAAGTCGATTTACAAATGTCCGTCCGTCTGTCTAACTTACCGGTTGGTGCGTATGAAGTGAGTAATCGATTTCATCCAACTATTGCACATCGTAATATTTCTTCCAAACTTATTATTTTTAGCAACCTATTATTTTTAGCAAACCAACATCAATTCCGAAGATGGTACACATTGCTTTAGCGTTTCTGGTACCTCCCCCACAAATGGTAAAAAATTCAATATTTATAAATCCAATGTCCGGCGAATATAATTTCCGATTTGAACCAAACTTTGCACAACCTATTATTTACATCATGCCTAGATCAAGTCCTAAAATGGGACCCGTTGATCAACTCTTTCTTTTTAATATTAGGCGAAAAAAATTCCGATTTAAAACAACACCGACTGATATTTGTACTTCCTTTTGTTAAAATTTTTTGCACCACTCAACAAGAACATTTTTGTATAAAGTTGGGAAGAAAGAAATCCATTAGGCCGGTCGTCGACAATGTCGATAAAATCGGAGAAATTATCGAAGTTGACCGGCATGTTAGCAGTCGTAACGTCACCCAGGAGCTAAAAATCGACCATAAAACTATTTTAAACCATTTACACAAAGCTGGATTCAAAAAGAAGTTCCATGTTTGGGTGCCACACCAATAAAGGGGACCCCCCCATTCTCGGTGTCAAACATTTTATTTAGTTTTTCAAATCTACACTAATTCAAGAATGTCCCTACAAAATTTCAAGTGAAAATCTCAAGAACTCTTCAAGATGTAGTCGGTTTATTGTGTCAGCATCAAGTGACGGCAAGAGTGACTCTCAAACTTTAAACGCATTTTTCTCGAATCAGTATGGGGGGCACGATAACTCAAAAACTAATAACCCAATCGATTTGAAATGTTTTTTCCCTTAACAGAAAAAAATAGCATACATTGAATTTCCATCTGCGAAACCTTTGTCAAACGGAACGAAATATACCCATTTCTTAAACGGATGGTGAATGGAGATGAGCAAAAGAGCACATACGACAACCTTGTGCGAAAACGATCGTGGTGAAGCACCTCAAACGGTGGCCAAATCAGGATTAACGGCCGGGAAGGTTCTGCTATGCATTTAGTGGGACTTGAAGGGGATTATTTTTTATGAGTTGCATCCATATGACCAAACTCTAAATTCAGCGTCTTCGACCAGTACGATTGAATTTCTGAAACTTCATATTTAAGTTTATCGATCCAATATTGTCGTGAAAATACACGTCGAAAGTTGTGAGAAATTACGGCATGAAAATATTAAAAAGCCAATCCCATTCTATGGCAAAATGATTTTTCAAGTCATGGAACACAACACATGTTGGTACGTTAAACTCTCCTAAGTACATATATACTAAACATTTTAATCTTTCCAATGAAATGTCACATGGAGCTTCAACATTTAGTGTTGTCTTGGCCAGAAACATCATTTCTTCTTTAGAATATCTTGAGACCTTTATCTATAGAACTCCAGATTTTTATCTATAGAATATCTAAATAATATAATTGAAAATAGAATTCCTATTGAAAGTCGGATATAATAGAAACGATTTTGTGATAATATCTAGAGAAACCTAAACCCGACCTTTTGATTTCTTATATACTGCTTTTGATCTGTATAGAATACCTAGAGGACCATATAGAGGATTTTACCAAGATTCTATCGACCCTGCTAGAAATAATTTTATTAATATGATTCGTTCTAAATCATTGATATGTTACAAAGGAATTGAATCTCAAAGTAAATATATTAAAAAATTGTAGTTACCCCCCAGACAGGCAATCTATTAAAATAACAACAACAATATAAATCATATTTAATTAGAATATAAACAAATTATTTTTATATACACATACACATATAATTCTTTCAAGCCCAACAGGCTATCAAAACCTGTTAGGCCAGATACAATTATATATGAAAAAGTTAATTATCTTTGAAATTAACAATTTGTTATAATTACAACATCAGATTAAATTGATATCTCTCTCTGTTTGGCTGGAATTTTAAAATGTTAATAATAAAGTAGTTATGTTGGAGTTATTAAATAAAGCTCTCCAAGCGATGGTAACAGAGAATTAAAAATAATAAAAACAAATATTCGCATGCCCATAAACCACAAATGGGGGAACTGTGGTATTTTCGGGGTATCAAAGCAAAAATTGGACATGTTTACCATGGGTCTTTAAAATTTGAATACGAAATAGAACTACCTTTAAGAGTTATCTGTGTTAATAGGTATCTAAACAGGTACCCATATTATTCGGCCTCCAAATCATATACAAGAGTTTATATCTATTGACCTATATATAAAATATTCAATCCAGACCTACGGAATGACTTATGACCTTCTTTCTATGTAGATATCCTTTTTTATTTTTTCTTCGTAAATATTGATTTAAAATATTTCATATTTATATTCGTAAAAAATTATATTCTTACACAAGTAAATTTTCCTCTCTTCTGAAACGCCTCATATGCACGTATTTTAAGAGATGTAATTTAATGTCATTTTGTATGAAACGTGACGTAAAACCTTGTGCAGATTACTGCAATTCATTCAGTTGCTCGTAGCCCGGTTGCCTGCCTGGTTACGGTGTTAGATTATCACCAATGTCTCTCTCACATACGAACACACAGCAATACAAACCTCATGCGAATATGAGTACACTGACAAGCCCCACACCAGAAGGTGTTTTGTGTGGGGCCATAGCTTAATATGATAATGACTGTTAAAGGTGTTATTATCAAAATCACCACCACCACCCATTGACAGCTTGTATGGATGCAAAATAAAAATTTTCTATTCTATTATAGCGCAATTGAAGGCGGGGTGCGGAATATATGGGTCAATCTTTATTAGAAAAAAAAAAAAATAGGGAACTTGTGTAATTTTTTTGAAAGAAATCGTAATGACAATTGATATAATAAACGTTGATTATTTTTTGTAAATGGGGAATACAAAGTTTCGAATATTGAATGGCAAGTGCTAAACTATGACGTCCAACCGCATTATTTAATATTTGAATATTGAATATCATTCCACCCCCTATAGAATACAATTACGCCACCACTTGCCTCTCTCTTGCCTTTGTTTGAATGCAAGCAACAAGTTTTTTTGTTACGTTTCATTGCAGCTTGTCAAATAAATTAGGTGCAAATTTTATTCAGCACAAAAATAGCTGAGATATTATTTACCTTGAAAATATTATAAATAGTTTTTTTCTATTCTGCGGCTGTTTAAGGGATGCCGATTAGGATTTTTTTTTTATTATATGAAAAAGGCGTCTGTAGAAAATGTATATAAGCTATACTATTTATGAAATATGTTTATAATCTCTTCCTTCCATGGATAATATATAAAATAAGACCTAAAGAAAGAATAAAGGATAAGCAATTCCGTCCACAAATGAGTTACAGATACTTTATTTCCATAGAAGATGTATCGACATTTTAGTATGTGTAGACAAACTATGAAGCTCCCTCTTGGAACATTTTTTGACTATAAAAGATCTACAGCTCTTCTATCCAATGATAAGCTTTAGAAACTTTTCGTTCTATAGTACAAGCTCTTCTACCCATACAAGAACTATAAAAGCTCTTTCTTTCACAGAATACCCATAGAAGTTCTTCTATCTATAGAGGAGCCATAAAAGCTCTTCCTTCCGCAGATATGCTACAGATGTTATTGTATCCATAGCAGCATGCTATAGAAGTTCCTCTCTCCATACGAGAGTTATAAAAGCTCTTTCTTCTTTACAAATACTATAAAATTTATTCAATTTATAGGAGAGCTATGGAATGTCTTCTATCTATAGAAAAGCTAAATAAACTACTCCGTTAATAGAAGAGTCCTAAAGGATCCTTTACCCATAGAAGAGCCACATAAGATGTTCTATCCATAGAAATGTCATGGATGCTTAACTATCAATAGAGAAGCTATATAAGCTCTTCTATGCGTAAAAAAGCTACTGTCCCCCTTGCTATCCCAAGAAGTGCTATAAAAGCTTTATATCCCACGAAGACCTGCCGAAGGTACGCTATCAATGAAACAAATGTAAACTTCCAATTACCCCTAAAACTCCCCGAATTTCCCAAATTGTCAACCCTAATCCCTATCTCCCCACCGCATTGCAAAAATAGAAATAAACACTTGACAAAGCTTCAACTGAGCTTAACACACTTATTACCATTTACGGAAGCTAAGTTGACAAACGAAAAAACTGAGAGGGCGAGATAAACCAACAAATATGTCAAGGTAATGGGGGTATCACTTCAATTTTGTAAATGCCAATTTTTCGATTAGTTTCTTAGCTAGCTTTCTTTGTGAAATCTCATACGTCGTATTATAATGTAATTCCCCCCTTTGTTCCAAATTATCGTTCAATATTAAATATGAATTTATTTTAATAAAATCTGTTTCTTTTTTTAGATATATTTTATTCCCAATATTTTTTATTGGCCACTGCGGCGGTCAATGGGTCAGCCTATCAATTGAGAAAAAATTAAATCGTTTAAATGCATTTTCTTCAATTCAATTCAATTTGTGTCGTATTGTTTAATTTATTTAAAATGTCTGTAGACAGTTTTTATTATATGTTGTGTATGTATACATATATGAGATGAGATGCATATACAAAATATTTGATGTTCATTGAAGCGAAAGACATAGAACAAACTGGATATTTAAAATGACTAGCTGTCAAATAGAAAATGTGAATATATGACTACTTAGATTTGGTATTTGTCAATAGGGGTTTTTTGAGTTGAAATGATTTTTCAATAACAGTCAATAGCTTTCATGGGATACATAAATGATGATCATACATATAGTCTAATAATTCTATAATTTTGAATCCATTGAAAAAATCTGGTATATTTTGTTTTGTAATAAATTCAAATAATTGAATAATAAATAATTGGAATCAGCTGTTTAACTGAATCAGCTGTCAGGCTTGGCCAAACGGAATGAGATAGAAACATTTCTTAAACGGATGGTGACTGGAGATGAGAAATGGATCACATACGATAACCCTGTGGGAAAAGGTCGTGGTCAAAGAGAGCAAATGCTATGCATTTGGTGGGACTGGAAGGGAATTAATTATTATGAGTTGCTTCCATATGGCCAAACGCTAAATTCTGATCTCTACAGTCAACAACTGGACCGTTTGAAGATAGCAATTGACCAGAATTGGCCAACAGGAGAGATGTCGTGTTCCACCAGGACAACGCTAGGACACACCCTTCTGCAGTGACTTTAAACGCATTTTTCTCGAATGCGAATGGCGGGCACGATAACTCAAAAAACAATATTCCGATCGATTCCAAATTTTGGGACGTGTCTCTGTGAGTGTATAGCTATCGTATGAACTATGATAAATCCAATCCGTCGAGATCTTCCGTATTTTTTAACTTGGTTTGTGGTAAAAAATAGGCGATTTTTCAAAAATATTTTTTTAAAGGTCCGCCATTTTGTTGATTTTTGAGTGAAGCCAATAATCCTAGTTCATACGAGAGTCAGACATGTACCCTTTCAAACACCATTGGAATTTTTCGGATTCCGATGTTCCAGTGAGGAGTTATCATGCCCTCACTGAGGGAGGATTGTGAAAATCGACTACTAGAGTTTTTTGCAAATAGAGAGCAGCACTTCTATGAGAGAGGCATTATTAAGTTACCGTTAAAATGGCAACAAATCATACAATAAAACGGTGCATTTTTGGCCCAAATCGGACATTCCGAGGCATAAAATAAAGTCCTGTAGTTCATATAAAAATAGTGGATTTATTTTTCCCCAACATAATATATTGCACATTAAGTGGACTTTTTGACGAGATTCTATATGAAGTTATTCACCTCTATATGAAAAAATAAACCCAGTTTTAGATAAATTAAACCTCGTACAATATAACAAAATCAGCAATGATTTATAATCAGCTGTTATTCAGACCAAACAGCTGTGATTAAGGCAAATCAGATGTTGTTTAGCATTAAATACTTTGTTTGGTCCAAAGTATTTGGAGGTCAAAAATCACATATTTAGTTAGTCAATCGGCATAATCCAGTCCAGTTTTGATAAGAGTTTAATATCATGCTAATTATTTATTTAATAATTTATTTTGATTTTGCTAAATTATTGTGGCACTAACAACATAGTTATTTATTTATCCATCTTTTTAGATTGGGTGTGATGTCACTGGATGGCAGCTGGTGACAGTAAACATTTTTAAATCTCTCCAATAGTGCTAATTAATGCTTTTAATTTTACGATTATATTTTTCGCAACAAATCATCAACATGTTTAGATATTCATAAAAATTCCACACAATAGAAACAAACTGTCCACAAATATAGATGTTAATTAATTTCAAAATATTTTCATTCTCTTAGCAAACATATGGGAAATGTTTGTAATAAAATATTTTTGTATGATATTTTTTATTTCATTTTATTTTAAAACTGCATTCTATTTTTAAGATTCTATGATTATTTCAAGTTCAGGGATAAGAGAACAACACAGCAACCAAACAGAAAATAAACAAATTTATTTTTAAAATGACAATTTTCAGTATTTAAAGGGAATGAATGATGCTGGACTTTCCGCTGCTTTCGTCAAATGATATCAGATGGCTGCATTTGTTGGAGACAAATTTGGTTTCACAAGAAATCGTAAGATTTCCAAATAAATTTCTATTTAAAACGATGCAGACCCAGACATATGGGTGATGAGGGCAGCGACAACAAAAATTTGTTGCGTTCGTTTGTCTCCTTCTCTACTCAATACCAAAAAGATACTGTTTAGATCAGTGTGTCTTCTTGAGTTTATTGCCCTCAATTTGTTGCATAGTTAGTTTGTTTGGTGGCGCTCTTCTGGTGTGGTGTCTCCAATTCTTTGTTAATTTAACAAATTAAATTTTTCTTCAGTCATATGTCCTCTCACTCTCGTTGTATCTAATATCGGACATATATCTGAAGAAGTTGTGCATTTTTTTATTTTATACTTATGCATATATTTATTAATTGAATGTGAGAGGTTGCTTTTAGAGAAAAGGGGGTGGGGAAGAGAATTCTGAATTATTTTCCTGCAGCGACTTTATTGCCAATAAATTGACATTAATTGAGTTCAATGCACAGCTTTCAGATAAATTTGATGAGTCGGCCGGTCGCTCCGATTTTTGCTGCTGGTACAGAAGCTTTGATTCAATCAATGGATTTTTTGTTGTTGGTGCTGTTGTAAGATTCATTTTTTTGTTATTTTCAGGATTTTATTATTAGTAATTTTTGTTGTTGTTAAAATTCAATAATTAAGAGATTAAATTTTTTTATGGCAGTGTTGAATGGGTGAATTGTTCGCAGAGATGCTTTAACACTAAAGGAAGCTGCTAATATTTTTTGAGATTTGAAAATACAACAAATATTTCCTATATGAAAAATATATCCATGCCTGGGGCTGGATATTTTTATAGAAACATTCCTGTTAACTGAGGCAAATATTTTTATAAATCTTAATATTTTTATGTTATTCCTTTTTATTATTTTATGACTTTTTAACTAATTTTTTATTTTTCTTCTCCTTTTTTTCATTCCAGCTGATATGAATTCTCGCCAATTAACCAGATTTCTAAACATTTCCAGAAAATATAAGTGATTCTTTCTAAAATTTCCAACCCACCCTAAACCCACCGCAACGATTTTCAGAATTTCCAACTCTTCGCTAATTTCAAACTGTCGCTGCCATGTATAAGTTATTGGTCGGCTTAAAAAGTTATCTAAAATGGCAGGATATACAAACGGATAATACTATATTTCGTTTGCATAATTCCTTTACCACAGTCCTGCTGTTGACATGCAGTTTAATAATCACTGCCACGCAATATGTCGGTCAACCGATCAGTTGTATAGTTAATGGTATACCGACGCATGTCGTAAATACATTCTGTTGGATTCATAGTACGTTTACAATGCCGGATGCGTTTCGGAGACAGGTATGTAGAAATTATTATTTTTTTATCAATTATTATTTCTATAGAAAAAAATCCTCAAAAATTGAGGGTTAAAAAAATATCTCAATAACTGAGGCCTGATTTTTTTCTATAGAAAAAAACGCCTCAATAACTGAGGCCTGATTTTTTTCTATAGAAAAAAATGCCTCAATAACTGAGGCCTGATTTTTTTCTATAGAAAAAAATGCCTCAATAACTGAGGCCTGATTTTTTTCTATAGAAAAAAATGCCTCAATAACTGAGGCCTGATTTTTTTCTATAGAAAAAAATGCCTCAATAACTGAGGCCTGATTTTTTTCTATAGAAAAAAATGCCTCAATAACTGAGGCCTGATTTTTTTCTATAGAAAAAAATGCCTCAATAACTGAGGCCTGATTTTTTTCTATAGAAAAAAATGCCTTAATAACTGAGGCCTGATTTTTTACTATAGAAAAAAATGCCTCAATAACTGAGGCCTGATTTTTTTTTATAGAAAAAAATGCCTCAATAACTGAGGCCTGATTTTTTTCTATAGAAAAAATGCCTCAATAACTGAGGCCTGATTTTTTTTCTATAGGAAAAAATGCCTCAATAACTGAGGCCTGGTTTTTTTCTATAGAAAAAAATGCAACAATAAATGAGGCCTGATTTTTTTCTATAGAATATAATGCCTCAATAACAGAGGCCTGATTTCTTTTATAGAAAAAAAATGCCTCAATAACTGAGGCCAAATTTTTTTCTATAGAAAAAATGCCTCATGAGCTGATGCCGAATATTTTTTTTTTTTTGTAGAAAAAAATTTATCATTAACTGAGGCCATTTTCTCTCTGGCTTGATTTAAAAAAAATATCTGAGTTGAAATCATATCTTGACGGTTGAACGGCTTATAAACCGAAACTTTTATTTTGAATTCTAGGAAAATTTTGATTAGTCAATTACGGTATTTGAATTGTGATTGGTCTCCAGTACTTCAAATTTAATTGTTCCCTTTCGGAACAATTGTTTTCTTTTTTTGTTCCTTTCAAATTCTCTTAAAATAATGATCATCAGAAAAAAATCTGCAAATTTTGAACACACATACATATGTCATGGTATGAATAAAAACAATGAAAATACTGATGAATTCCAATGCAAAAAAACAGGACAATGAAATCAAAATATCTTGTCTTCTTCATTTAAAAAAAAAAAGTCTCCCCACCCGCATAAACAACTGAAATTGAACGGATTGACCGCCAATGCAATTAAAATTTCCGTTGAACTTCAAGACGTTTTGTGACGTGACGGTGACGACATTGAGACCCAAACAGAGTCCATGTACACATATGTATGTCTTCTGCTGTTCAATCTTTATTGCAGCGATTATTTAAGTATGGCGGGAATGGCGTGCAAAAATACACAAGAAGTGCATTTCATGAATTATTAAACACCATAAAAAGAAACAGAAAAGAAAACCAGTACCGTAAATGGAACAAGAAACCCAAAGAGCTATTCCAAACACACTCACACACACATGTGTTGTTCCATTGGCGAACTCCTGGAAAGTACTATGTACAGAGGAATTCCAGAAAGGAAACGGCAGCCATGGCCATAGCCTTGTGGCAACTGAATTTTAATTTATGCGCAGACAACTTTGTTACGCCCCATGTTCGGTTTTTTTTTTGCTCTCCTCCATCTCAGTGTTTTTGCGAGGTTTTGATTTAAGCAAAAAACTAAGGCGGTATCGGGTTTTAATTATATTTCAAATGATATAAAACAAAAACAATATCCATCACACACATAGCTAGCAATTTGAGCAACTTCGTGAAGGATGTTTGCGGTTTACGGTTGCTGCCATATATCTGGTCTGGTCTTTCTTTTTTTTTAATTCATGGAGTCTTAGCATTTCCCTTCAATGTATTTGATGTGTAAGCCTAAACAATCGTTTAGTGGGCCCTTCATCTTGTCATCTGCGCTCAGTCGAATGAATCTTTCCAAGAATTGGTAATAGGATATGTTGGAGGTGAATGTTGTTCAATGGTGTTTTTTTATTTGAACTACTTCTACCTTCAATTTGTGGGTAGGATGGTTTGATGTTGTTTTAAATTATTTTATGATTACTGGGTACATTGGTATTTCCTTTGAGAGTATGGGGGAGAAATTTGAAACTTATAGCATTTGAAAATTATTGAAAAATAAGGAGTATATACCTATATTATTGATTTATGTATGTATGTACACACATTCCTCAGTTGCGATCGGGTGGAATTGAAGTGGTTTTTCTTAAAAAAGACTTTAACTGAGCCTTTTTTCTGTTGAATGCTTCATTAACACAAGGCCTAACCTTTTTCTATAGAAAAAAATGCCTCATTGACTGAGTCTCAATTATTTCTATTGAAAAATGCCTCATTAACTGAAGCTTGATTTTTTTGTATAGAAAAATTGTCTCATTAACTGAGGCTTGATTTTTCCTATAGAAATTTATGCCTCATAAACTTAGGTTAGGTATTTTCTTTATAAAGAAAATGTATCAATACTTAAGGCTTGCTTTTTTATAGAAAAAATGTTTCAAAAACTGGGGCCTGATTAAAAAACTGTCTCATTAACTAGGCCTGATTTATTTCTATAGAACAAAACTTACGCCTGATTTTTTTCCTATAGAAAAAATGCCTCAATAACTGAGGCCTAATTTTTTTCTATAGAAAAAATGTCTCATGCACTGAGGACTGATTTTATTCTATACAAAAAAATGCCTCATTAACTAAGTCCTGATTTTTTTTCTATAGAAAAAATGCCTCATTAAGAGAAGCCTGATTTATCCATATAAAAAAAATGCCTCATCAACTGGGGCCTGAACTTTTTTCTATAGAAAAAATGCCTCATAAATGGAGGCCTGATTTTTTTCTATAGAAAAAATGCCTCATGAACTTAGGCCTAATTTTTTTGTAGAAAAAAATGCCTCATTAAGAAAAAAAAATGCCCCTATAGAAAAAAATTCGTTATAAAAAAGACTCGATTTTTTTCTATAGAAAAAATGCCTCATTAACTGAAGTTTGATTTTTTCTATAGAAAAAATTGTCTCATAAACTGAGGCTTGATTTTTTTTCTATAGAAGAAATGGCTAATTTACTAAGGCCAGATTTTTTTCTTTAGAAAAAAATGCCTCATTAACTGAGGTCTGATTAACTGAGGCCTGATTTTTTCTATAAAAAAAACAATGTCTCGATAACTACGGTTCGATTGTTTTCTATAGAAAAAATACCACTTTAACTTGCTTGATTTTTTCTGTATAAAAAAAATTCTTGATTAACTTAGCTTTTGATTTTTTCTATAGAAAAATAAAATACCTCATTAAATGAGGTTTAACATTTTTTGTGGAAAGAAATCAAGCAACAGTAAGAGAGGGATTTTTCTATAGAAAAATGCCTCGACAATTGAGGCTTGTATTTATTCATTATAAAAATCCCTCTCTTATTAAATCTTGATTTCTTTCTATAAAAAAATGTTTCACTAACTGAGGATTTTTTTTTTCTATGGAAAATATTCACCGCTAACTAAGGCTTAATTTTTTCTATATAAAAAATGATATAGAAAAAATGCCGCTAACTAAGGCTTATTTTTTCTATATAAAAATGATATAGAAAAATGCCTCACTAACTGAAGCTTATTTTTTTATAGAAAAAATACCTCATTCTTATAAGAAAAATTCCTCGTTAACTAAGCAGAAATGTTTTATTTACAAAAAATACCTCAATAACCGAAGTTTTTTTGACTCAGGAATCGAGGCTTGATTATACTTATTTATAAAAAATCGCTTATTTTCTTAATAAATAATAATTAAATTGTTTCCCTTCTATTTTAGGTTGGTCGCGAAGTGGCACATCCTGGTATTGCAAACGATTTCGATGATGAGGATGCTAAAAAGTATTACACGTACTATCAGTGGGTTTGTTTTGTGCTCTTCTTTCAGGTAAGTTAAAACAATCAAACAAAAACTGAAGTGTGAGAAATAAAATATTTCTGAACTGGACAAAATAAAGCACACTAAAAAAAACTAACCTCAAAAAAGTCACCGCAATAATGAATGGTCTACAATTATGGCTTTCAAAAAATAATGATTATAACCTACTGTTAGTTAGTGGTCTAAAACAATGTTTACACGATCTCATGTTTTGTTGCAATAACATGATGTCGTTGTGTGTATTTTTTGTTTAATTCTATTTATGCGAACAATCATCTTCATTATTATGTGTAGTAGTTGGCTTAAAAGGTAATGTGCTCGTGTTGTCTTGTTTTTATTACCAAAAACAAAAAACATAAACGTTTTATGTTAGTAAACATAACATTCGAGTAGCAAAAGAAAAAAATAAATAAATAACGCATGAATTCAAACACCGATGACAGTAGACAAACAGTTGAAGACATTAATAACCATTTTTTTCACACGCTCGCAATTTATTTGCTTTAAATTTATTTAAACAATTTATTTTATTGAATTTGAATACGGAATTCAATTGCCAGCGCAAAAACGTGCTGCGTTTTTTATGTCGCTTCTCATAAAGAATTGGTGAATTTATTTGTTCAGTTGTCAGGCATTGGAATTGAGATTTTTTTCAGGGTGAAAGAAATGATTTTTTTTTTTTTTTGTTTGACAACTGAGGACAGTCAGAAGTTGCTGGAAATAGTTACGCCAGACATGCCGCGTGATTCATTTTAATAAGGTCAAGCACGTGCATTTCTATATCCTTCTATGTGGGTTCCCATGGTCGAGAATAATGTAGACAATTGACGTATCGAAACAAGCCTATAACCAAGGTAATCTTGAAAAACTTTTCTAAATCACATTTTAAGCATTGATGGTTCTCCAACAAATTTTAACATTTGGCATCAATTGTCCACCAAATACTAATAATAATGAATACAAAAACCCTGCTTTGGCTTCGATAATCCCTTAAGAAATTACTCTACAAAAACCCCAATTGCATTCCGTAAAATAATAATCATAAAATTCCACTCTTCAAAGATTTACACATAGGTTTAAAAAAATCATACTTTGGGCATAATATTATTCTAACAATTTAAGAGATATTTGAGAAAATATTTGAAATTCCATTAAAAGTGATTTAAAAAAAGTGAAGGTAATGTGGTATACCATATGATGTTAATGTGGTATAGTATAATTTTCACTTCCAATTGATATCTTATATAATTTATTGTTTTTAATGAATGTGAATTAGCTCGAGATTTATGTCTGTTAAGATTTTTAACGGATACGTTGAGTGGAACATCAATTTTTATTATATAATAATGTCTACACATGGCAATATTTAATTTTCGTACGGAGAAGTAGTTTAAATCCCATGACCTTTGTTTTCCTTCCTTATGATGCATGGTAGGCTCTCGTAGAGGACAAATGTTTCAAATAGTAATGACATTTTGTCTTGTGCTGACTTTTTTTCATACAGACTCAAGGTATACCACATTACCTGCACTTGTGTTCCCTGAAAAATTGTCCAGTTTTTCTTCCTAAATTGGTAAATATGTGGTGCAATCGCGCATATTATTTGATTTTTAGTATTTGCTGATTATTTTAATGCTTTCATAATAAAGATTGAAATAAATCTGTAAAACAAAAAATTATTTTTAAACTTCAACCGAAAAAAGTCAATTTCATGAAAAACTTAATTTTTGCTACAGATTCTCAACGTAAGATAAGGGGACCCCCCCATTCTCGGTGTCAAAATTTTTGTTGATATAATTCGAATCTACACTGATTAAAGAATGTCTCTACAAAATTTCAAGTGAAAATCTCAAGAACTCTTGAAGATATATCCGATTTATTGTGTCCGCATCAAGTGACGGCTGAAGGGCTTCTCAAACTTTAAACGCGTTTTTCTCTAAACATTTTTTTGCGAATGGCGGGCACGATAACTCAAAAACTAATAATCCAATCGGTTCCAAATTTTGCAACGTTTCTCTGGGAGTGTATAGCTCTCGAATGAACTAGGATAAAGCCAATCGGTGAAGATCTTCCTTATTTTTTAACTTGGTTTTTGGTAAAAAATCGGCGATTTTCCAAAAATATTTTTTCAAAGGTCCACCATTTTGTTAATTTTAGAGCGAAGTCAATAATCCTAGTTCATACGAGAGCCAGTCATGTACTCTTTCTAACACCGTTGGAATTTTCGGATTCCGATGTTCCAGTGAGGAGTTATCATGCCCGCCATGTAAAATAAGGACTTTTCTTTAATTACAAAAAATTATTTTTCTTCTCTTTTAAATCTTCAATTATATATGTGCAAAGTTACAACAGCAAACTATAAAACATGTTTCAGTTATTCTAAAATTTTCAGTTTACAAAAAAGTGACTATACCACATTACCAACCTATACCACATTTGCATCACTTCCTATATTTTGTTAAAAATTCTTAAAACTTTTAACATCGACAACAAATTGGTTTAAAAAATCCCACTTTTGGCTTCATTACCCCTCAAAAATTTTTAAAAAATTCGCATTTATAGCTTCGAAATCCTTCAAATCCGCAATTTTTGTTGCGATAATCTGTTAAAAAATCTTGAAAATTCACACTATTAATGTTAAAAATCCACCACAAACGCGTCCTAAATAATCTTCACTGTTGGGATATTTTATCCCTCAAAAAATAATACTCAAAAAGTCACATTTTTGCCCTCGAAAATATTTCTAATAATCTTTGGCTTCTCTTCCATAATTTCCTTAAAAAAATTACACTAAATAGCTCTTCAAAAGTAGCTCTACATCGTCTACTTTTGCCTTCGGCAATCCCTCAATGAAAGTTAAATGTTAGCCTTCAATAGTCCCTCAAAATATTGACCTCAAAAATCCCCACCTTTACCCTCGGTAATCCTTAAAAAATAGTACTCAAAACTCCCACTCCCTACTCTCACATAAAAATGCCCACTAATGACTTCAATTTTCCCTCTATTATTCCTAAAAATATATATAAAATATATATATCTGGGTTGGGAAGTCAATAATCCTGCCGAAAATATTCTAAAAAATGCCTCAAAAATTCCTCGTTTATGGCATTGATAATCCATCCTATTATCTCTGAATATCACTCGAAAATACCTACAATTTCCGAATTTTTGAGGGATCTGTATTTATTTAGTGTTATTAAGTAATTGTAGCTGTCTGGAGATTTCGAAATTTTACCTTTATAGCACTTAGTCGGTTCACACTATTGTACTTCAATTTGGAACATTTTTATTAGATTATCCTCATTTAAAAAATTGATTGTCATAATTTACTAATAACCACCTACGAACGACCAGATACAATTTTGAACATTGAAATAAAGGTAACTGTGGCTCTTCTTACTCGTATCTAATCAATTTTAAGAAAGTGTACTCTTGATTGACAGAAAGAGAGAGAGAGAGAGAAACAAAGCTCAAAATCAACATTAAATTGATTATAATAAATGATCACAGTCCAGATATACACATATACTTATAAATGTATAAAAACACTTATACATATATCCACATGTTGTGTATAAGTATGGATTGTGCGTTGAAATAAATATTCATATATACGTAGATACAGAAATTACATTTAAACCTTAATTAAAGTCAATTGAAGTGGAATTGAAACTATTTTGAAACTCATCATTGTCATGCTCCTCCTCCTCATCATCATCCCAGATAGATCTGTCTGTCTTTCAGTCTGCAGCCAAGCCAGACAAACTCTCGTTACAGTAATAAAAACCACACCAGCTCACCATTATGTTGAAGAACAAAAAAAAAAACAAATCTCTTGTATAGAATTAAGCAGCATAAAAATGTTGCTGTGATACTGATGATGACGTTGATTCTTTTACTCGAAAGATCGTTTTTGTCTTTTATATTCGGTCAAGATGAAATTACGTTTTTGTTTAAATTGTTCACAAAAAAAAACCCCGATATACAGTATAAATAAAAAAAGAAATGAATGTCTATTCAACCAGGGAAAGTTTCGACTGAAATCAAACCAGTTTCGTAAATGTTATGGTGTTTTTATTAGGTTAAGTGTAAAATAAAACAATTGAAATTTTCGGAGGAAACAAACGTGAACATTTTTATGATGACAAGGCATTTCATTTCAAAGATGCATTGCATCGTCCACAGAAGGTTATTGGGTGGAGTCTTGAAACCCTTTTCAAAAATTTACAATCCATTTTTTTTAATTAGAAAATATACATGTTTTGGAGATTGTGGGAAGTCATTAAAGATTTGAATATTGAAAAAGGTGCGGTTTAAGTTTTTGTTTAATTAAAAAAAGAAAATAATAATCCGAAATAAATGACCATGCATTTTTATGAATGTATGCAGTGTACAGAAAATATAGAGGATTATTGGAAATTTTTTTGATATTGTGATTTTAATATGGAATTGAATTGTATAGTCCATCCAATTTTTTGTTTAGGCAATCCCTCAAACACGTTTACGGCAGTTAAAATCCCTTGAACAAATTTTTCATATTTTTATATAGCCCCCATATCATCATAAAGCTTGACTTGGTATATTTTAAATAAATAATTTTTCCAACAATTTCGAGCTTATATTATAAAATATTAGTCATTATTTTCCAAATTGCCGATTCTTCCAAACGATTTGTTACGTTACTAAACTAAAGATCCCTGAAGGGCCACTATGAAGTTTTATATGAGAATGCTGATCTGAACCGAAACTTCTTAGACAATATGAGGCAATTGTTAAATTTATCTCAGCCATATTCAGATTTTTCAATTTTTTTCTGACCTTGTTCAACTGTTCTATCGGTTTGATCCACTTCTAATCCCCTTTCTGGTGTACAACATCATCAGATCGAAAAAAACATTCATAGTCGACGAAAATGACACGTTTCGGTATTGACCTTTATTAGCTTTAATGAGCTCTTATTTTCACGTAATAACCATAAACCCCTTTGGAGAAAATCTCTTTCCATCTCTCTGGTCTCAAAAGATAGATTCGATTGGTATGATTGTACTTAGATGTGTACCCCACTAATCCATCATTCGCCATCAACTATAATCTTTTGGGGCAGATGTGGGTCGTCGTAGTCATTAACAATACTGAAGATTCTTATTACGGTCAACCTATTAGGTTGGGGAAAAAGAAATCCATTATTTTTATATGAACTATAGGACTTTATTTAACATGCTGCGGAATGTCCGATCTGGTCAATTGTAAATAGTTTAAAACAGATTTATTGTCGATTTTTATCTCATGAGCGATGCCTTCAACTTCGATGCATCTTCAACATCTAAAATTCCTGAACGGAATCTTCGAAACCAAAATTGCACTTCATTGGCTGTTACAGTATCGGAACCATAAACACCATTCACAATTTTATCGAAATCTAAACCGATTTCGTCGAAATTTGTCACATGTTAGCTTACACTTATTTCAGTATGTTTTGTGCATTCGGCCACATTTTGAGTTTTTCATTTACTTATAAATCCAAATTTCGTGCAAATCGAAGGATATATAGGGATTTTGGTGCATCGTTTACATAAAGTCGGATGAAAATATATATGGGAGCTATATCTAAATTTGAACCGATTTTCACGAAATTTAACACACATCTTTTTAGGCTTAATTCAGTACGCTATGCCAAAATTTCGTGCAAATCGAAGGATATATAGGGACTTTGCTGCACCAGTTACATAAAATTGGACGAAAATATATATGAAAGCTTTATATAAATCTCAACCGATTTTCACGGAATTTAACACACATCTTTCTAGGCTTAATTCAGTACGCTGTGCAAAATTTCGGGCAAATCGAAGGATATATAGGGATTTTGGTACATCATTTACATAAAATCGGATGAAAATATATATGAGAGCTATATATAAATCTGAACCGAATTTTCCCAATTTCAATATGTTTCGTCATTGGACCAAATAAATGAGCTGTGCCAAATTTCATGGAATTCAAATCAAAAATGCGACCTGCCGAACGAATAATGGAAAAATAATTTGAAAATTTAAAATCATCTGTCAGCAAAACAGATTTCTTCATTCCAGAAACATATATCCATTTAGTACGTGACTTCTTACATATATTCTCCACTGTAATCCCCAAAAACCATCAATCATCATTTCATCAAAATGATAGCTTCGTAAACAAGCTCAGCTGCAAAAGATGGTGAAAGAAATGTGACACGTTTTCCAGAAAAAAATTAAAAAAAAAAAAACAAAAAGCGTAAAATTGCCCCACAAAAATAATAGTTTACATATCAGTTCAATTTTTTTCGGACACTTTAAATTTTCAATACGTAGACCAGTGGTAGCATCAATTGTCAACATCAATTTTCAGTTTTTTTTTTGCGTGTCTGTTTTTTTAATATAACTGTTAAAGAAACCGCTAGTTGACATTTAAACGGCGTGATTGGAATTCATGATGATTTATGTGAAACTAATTAATAAAATTATTTCATTATCCAATAATGATTTTGTGTATGACCACCTCTCTACGTGCCTGACCGGTATTTTGTCAATTTGCTCTGGTGGCTAATGAATATTTCCAGACACACGTGTTTTTTTCTGAAATGAAACTATTATTTGTTTACAAATAACAAAACATAACTTGGACATACAGTTTGTGGTGAATATAAAAAATATGTTGGAGATAAATAAACTATGGCAAAATTTTTAAGACTTATTCAGATACAGGAATGATTTTGTTGAGATCCTCAGTTAAATTATAATTTGAAGGCCATGAAAAAATATTGTTTTATATTAAAACATACTTCTAATCGACCTTAAATCTTCAATAAAGCAAAATCGATTTATTTTACAATCCAATCTCTACAAATATTATGGTTTTTACTTGATGTTGTATTTTTCAAATGCTCTGCTCCTTTTTTGGAGATTATTTTACCCGATTTTTTAATTTTATATATCATATTAATCCAAATTTATATCTTTCCAGGCCATTGCATGCTACACCCCCAAATTCCTGTGGGACAAATTCGAAGGTGGCCTTATGCGTATGATTGTTATGGGCCTGAACATTACCATTTGTCCGCGTGAAGAAAAAGAAGCTAAACGTGATGCTCTACTCGATTATTTAACGAAACACGTTAAACGTCATAAGATGTATGCGATACGTTATTGGCTATGCGAAGCACTCTGCCTGATCAATATTATTGTTCAGATGTATCTGATGAATCGTTTCTTTGATGGTGAATTTATGTCATACGGTACAAGGATAATGCAATTGTCCGATGTACCACAGGAACAACGTGTCGATCCTATGGTTTATATTTTCCCACGTGTCACCAAGTGTATATTCCATAAATATGGTGCTTCAGGTTCACTGCAGAAACATGATTCCCTGTGTATATTGCCATTGAATATTGTCAATGAGAAGACCTATGTTTTCATCTGGTTCTGGTATATGATCCTGTTGGCATTGCTGATTGGTCTTATTGTTTTCCGGTAAGTTAAAAAAAATGAATGAAATAGTTTTCAAATGTCTTTATAAAGACCAATTGGTCTGTATAGAGACCACAGGTCTTTATAAAGACCAATTGGTCTGTATAGAGACCACAGGTCTTTATAAAGACCAATTGGTCTGTATAGAGACCACAGGTCTTTATAAAGACCAATTGGTCTGTATAGAGACCATCGGTCTTTATAAAGACCAATTGGTCTGTATAGAGACCACCGGTCTTTATAAAGACAAATGGTCTGTATAGAGACCACCGGTCTTTATAAAGACCAATTGGTCTGTATAGAGACCACCGGTCTTTATAAAGACCAATTGGTCTGTATAGAGACCACCGGTCTTTATAAAGACCAATTGGTCTGTATAGAGACCACCGGTCTTTATAAAGACCAATTGGTCTGTATAGAGACCACCGGTCTTTATAAAGACCAATTGGTCTGTATAGAGACCACCGGTCTTTATAAAGACCAATTGGTCTGTATAGAGACCACCGGTCTTTATAAAGACCAATTGGTCTGTATAGAGACCACCGGTCATTATAAAGACCAATTGGTCTGTATAGAGACCACCGGTCTTTATAAAGACCAATTGGTCTGTATAGAGACCACCGGTCTTTATAAAGACCAATTGGTCTGTATAGAGACCACCGGTCTTTATAAAGACCAATTGGTCTGTATAGAGACCACCGGTCTTTATAAAGACCAATTGGTCTGTATAGAGACCACCGGTCTTTATAAAGACCAATTGGTCTGTATAGAGACCACCGGTCTTTATAAAGACCAATTGGTCTGTATAGAGACCACCGGTCTTTATAAAGACCAATTGCTCCGTTTTGAATTACACAGGTCTTTATAAAGACCAGTTGGCCTGTATGAATACCTCTGGCCTTTTTGAAATGTCTTCTACTTTAATTTGATTCAATTTTTATTCCATTATTAATTCGATTATATTTCTTCCTCTCCCCAGTGCCTTCATGCTCTTCATGCCGAAATTCCGTCCACGTCTATTGCACGCCCGCAATCGTATGATTAGTTTGGAAACTTGCCGTATTTTATCACAGAAATTGGATATTGGTGATTGGTGGCTGATCTATATGTTGGGTCGCAATTTGGATCCCGCCATTTACAAGGAAGTTATGACTGAATTCTCTAAAGAAATCGATCCCTCAAGATACAATCGCAACAAGTGATTTTGTGACATTTCCATAAGAAAATCAACAACAACAGCCTGCCCCCCAAATTCAGAACAAACAACGATGACCTTCAACTAAAAAAGAGAATTTTTTATGAAACGTACACAACAAAAAATGGAAAGAAGAAAAAACTTTATATAAAAAATGTAGTTCTGTGATTATAATACAATGTCTTTGAGGTTTTATATATGTATACACAATTATACAAACGATGTATTTTGTACATCCGTGTTTTGTTTTTAATTGTCTACAAAACAAATGCTACTTGTCTTTTTTCTACCCCACCATATAAACTCGAATATTCAATTTCCTTCCCCCCAAAAACAATCTAAAAAATACAATACAAATATATTATTGAAATATTTTATATTAAAAAAAATTAATAATAATGATCACAACTCCATTAAAAATATATTATTCTTTATATATTTTTTCGTAGTTCTTTAAGTTATAATAAAAAAATTTAGTTCGTCTTTTTTTAAATATAAAAACAATTATAATAATATAAATTCAAATGTTCGTTTTGTTAGGTATATAATATGCTTGTGTCTTTTTTGTCTAAATAATTTTAATGAGTCCCCATTTTTATAAATTTCATTTTGTATAAATAATAAAAAAAGAATATAAAAAAACAATAATAACAAACCGATTAACAATGACAAGCATTTTAAATAATAATAAACATTTTTTTTTATGATGATAATAATGCAATTTATTTTGCAAACCATTTTTTTATTAGTAAAAGTACAATTGTAAGTTATTTTTACACACAAACAAAATAAACGCGAAACAACAAAATTTTTAAATAATAAAAATTATAAACAAAAAAGTAAATTAGTCAATTGGTTTTTTTATGAAACAATAAATTCATGGTTTTAATTGTGATTAAACAAAATGATTTAATAACTGATTAAGTTAAATGTAAGTTTATCAGGGTCAATGCACCTTGTAAAATTACTGGCAATATAACAAAATTTACGGACGAACGCATAGACAGGCGGACATGTCTAAATCGACATACAGTTTTATTTCAAAAAGAACATGCATATATACTTTATGGGGTCTTATTATTATTTCTAGGTGTTACAAACATATTGAGGACCCCATATATTTTAGAAGGACATCTAAAATATTATTATTAGTTCATAAATTGTATTGATATTTTACATCGTCTTATGACGTATAGTACTTCAACTTCTACTGCAGCAGTAGTTCTTTATGTCCTTGATATTCCCTCAATTATCCTTATTTTTGCACAAAAAACAGCAATCTAATTTAATTTGTTTTTCTTAAAACACAAATTTCCCGTAATTTAAAGACAACTTTTAAAACTAGTTATTTTGTTAATTATTAATATATACATAAAAACTTCAAATTCTCTCCTAACATATAGTGAAACTTGCATGCCAATACATGCATTCACTACTGAGATATAGCCATTTCAGGTTGAGGTTGTGTCAAAATATAGCTGTTAGCGATTCTATCTGCCAGGAGGTGGTATTTTATCCTTCGAAGTCTGTAATATTAAATTACAACCACTTTGATGGGAAACTCGGTGAATAGGAACAGCATTTTACCATTTTAAATTATGTCAAATTGCTAACCTTGCACCACAACATGTTTCCTTCATTTCCTACAAATTTCCTTAATAGCCCTATTTTTTCTCAAAATGAATTATTTTCCAATGACAACAAATATTCAACAACAATCTAATATCAAATACACCAATTTTCAGCCAATCAAAGCTAATTTTACGTTTTTGCAAATGATTACAATTTCCCTAGTTCTCCGTTGAGAAAATACTTTTTTTATCGATACACATAACAACTACACAATCTCCCCTAACCAACGGTAAAAGTTTTATGTCGATATGTACATTCATTACAGAGTTATAGCCATTTAAAGTTAACCTTGTGTCAAAATATAGCGGCTACACGATTCTGTTGGC
>NW_026880705.1:0-32157 GCF_032173495.1 Musca vetustissima | reverse complement strand
GACGAATTGGCTATAATTAAGTATTTTGAGCTCTTAATAGGTTCCAAATCCCTCCACAAAAAAAATTATAAACATAGGTCCATTTTTTCGGTTAGCCTCCATATAGGGGTACCACCAATTTTCGGTATTTTGGGGTTCGTGAGCGCGTTGTTCAACCGAATTTGCTGCAATTTGGTATTTTGTAGTCATATATGGTAACAAATCTCCCTACCGAAAATTATTAATATTCGCTCCTTTTTGGGGAATAACCCCCCTTTTATACCCTCCACCACACTGTGGTACAGGGTATTATGTCTTTGTGTGTATGTTTGTAACAGGCAAAAATAAACGAGATAGACACGTGGTTCCTTTTGAGAATATGCATGGAATCACTTTCTGAGTCGATGTATGCATATCCGTCCGTCTGTCTGTCCATGTTAAATTGTAAACAAAATACAGGTCGCATTTATGATTCGAATTGGATGAAATTTGACACAGGTCTCTTATTTGACCCTAGGATGAACACTATTGAAATTGGGAAAAATCGTTTCAGACTCTATTCAAAATTTTGGCGATCTATCTCAATTCGTTTAGACGCTAGGGTGATTACAACAGACAGACAGGCGGACATGGCTAGATCGTCATAGAATTTTACGCTGATCAAGAATTTACTTTATAGGGTCGGATATATCCTATCTTCGAACTTGACCTGCCTGTAGGCAAAAGACAACCCTATGCAAAATTTCAGCACCCTATCTCAATTCTTTCAGAAGATAGAGTGATTACAACAGACGGACGGACATGGCTAGATCGTCTTAAAATTTTACCCTGAATAATATATATACTTTATAGGGTCGGAAATGAATATTTCAAATGGAATGATAAAATTAATATACTCTCCATACTACACTGGGTATCATAACTATAGCCGCACCTTTAATTCAATTTGTATGTTAGTTGAAAAATAAAATGAACCCATTAAGTTATGGTCCACAATAAAACAATCAAAAACATATATTATTCAATAAAAATAATTAATTTATTCTTTATGGTTTCGCCGAATTCTGCACATTCAAAATTACTAGTGTTGCATAACTATAGACGCACTTTTACAAAATTAGAAACATGTATTTTTAAAACTTAAATAAAATAAAATAACTTTTATAAATAATGGGTAGGGCCGCCCTAATTTTTAATAAGTTCAAAAATTTTACCCATCACACTGTTGATCAAAATTTAGTGCAACAAATTTACATAAAATCGGAAATATATATATATGGGAGCTATATATAAATCTGAACGAATTTTATCGAAACTTAACGCTTATTTTAGACTTAATTCAATACACTATGCCAAATGTTGTGCAAATTGGAAGATATATAGGGACTTAACACAAATTTCATCCAATTCTAATCGTAGATACCTGTACTTTGTTTAAAATTTAGCATGCACTTACTGACAGGCGGATTGACGGACGTGCATAAATCGACTTAAAAAGTGATTCTATGCATATTCTCAAAAGGAACCATCTCGTTCCATTTGCCTGTTACAAACATATGCACAAAGGCATAATACCCTGTACCACAGTGTGGTGAAGGGTATATATTGTAAACAAAGTACAGGTCGCATTTATAATCCGATTTGGATGAAATTTTATACAGTTCATTTAAGTGGCCAAAGGACGAACCCTATATATATATTTTCGTCCGATTTAATGTAAATGGTGAACCAAAGCTCTTATATATTTCTATTTTGCAAAACCTACGGAAGTTGGTATAGCCTATCGTGTGAAAAGTGCCGTTGAAATCGATTCAGATTTGTATATAGATCCCATATATATTTTCGGCCGATTTTAAGTAAATGGTGCATCAAAGACCCAAAATGGCACCAAATTTGCCAATCGGTCAAACGTGTCACGTTTTGTTGAAATCTGTTCAGATTTGGATATAGCTCCCATAGCTCCGAAATGTTGCAAAACGTACAAAATTGAGCATAGAGTGGCGTAATTGCGTTTTGTAGAGATGCAAACGTAGCCCATACGTATGTTCGACCGACATTGTGTTAATTGGCCCCTAAATAATCAACCGGTGTCCGATTGGTATTTCTTTTTAATTGATTTACATAAAGAAGAGTCAAGAAAGAGTTTGTTATTCTATGAGTCTAGAATCACAAACTCTATATAGTTTTGTTATAAACTAGTTTTGTTTTAAACTATAGCTCAAAATTACCAAATAATAGCTTTATTAAATCTGAATTTATTAAAAGAAACCTTCTACTATAAAATTTCAAATTTGAGGGTTACGTTTTTTTTTTTTTTGGCGAATATGGCTCAATATTACTATGGCAGAGAATAACATTTAAATGTGAGTTTTCTATGAGTAGATATAGTAGCTAAAAAGGTAGTACTTAAATATATTCATGTTTTATATCTCGAAAATCTATATCAATATATAAAAGGGAAAAGGATTTGTTTCTTTTTATATATGTTCCCGATAGACTAAAAAACCGCTGAACAGATGTTAATGAGATCTACACAGTATGTCATGACATCCCCTGAATGTAACACAGGCTAAACAGACTTCAAACATTCCACGTGGATGCGGAGTTATAGCATCAATAGTACCTCAAAAATTATGAGCATGATATATGCGTGTATCTTAAAAGATACCGGCTTAAAAAATTGTCAGATTAACGTGGGTGCAAATACACAGTGCGATCAACGGAAAATTCTTCATTTTACTTCATTTTCAAAATCAGCATATTGAAAATAGAAAACTTTAACAGACTTTACTGAGATTTTTATAGAACGTCATTGCATGTCATTGGAATAACATAGACATAGGAATACGCATCATCCATACAACATCAGTTCGAATTTCCAAAAACCCAGCCTTATCTCACGCCTACACACCAACAACAACCCACACTCAAAATTTAGCCGTTTCGTCTGGGCGATGATCTGTCAGTCAGTCAGTCAGTCATCACTTAACACTAAACTGTTTTATATATATAGATAAAGTTTTTTGACACAATCATTTCTGAATTTTTGTCAGTTTTTGAAAAACTCTGTTTTTAGGTTTCAATGCAACAAAAATTATCACCATTAAAGAAAACAGCGATAAATTCAATAACACCTATACAAGAATCGTCAGGAAGGCAGAGGAACACATGGACATTTAACACATTTTTGTAGTGTTAATGTGAGCATACAAAAATCCACGATTTAGCTAATTTTAATGGTTGCTTATTAATTGATTATACCTACAGTAGATATCGCATATAAGAAACTAAAAAAAGCCGGAGACTTTTTTCTTATATGCGTTTTTTTCTTATATGGAATTATCGGATATAAGAAAGTATAAGCTCGGTGTTTTTGATAATCTTTCTTATATGCGATTTTTTCTTATATGAGATGTGCTTATATCCGATATCTACTGTATATGCTATTCAAATTTAACGTTGATAACTTTAGCAGGGGTAGCGCAGCGCCACGGGTCCAACTAGTTTGATATAATAAATACCAATATTTATTATTGTTTCAAATATTTGTTTATATTAAGAAGTATTTATTATATTCTACTAATTCTAGTAATTTCTTATTTCTTTATTTAAGTACACGTTTTCTTTCTTTAAGTACACGTTTTGTGCCTACACAAGTATTTGATATTTTTGTAGCTTAACATACTCATAGTTCCTTAAATACGTGATTGCTTTTGCACAGTAAACGTTTTGGATCATCACAAAAGTAAATGTTACATATTTTCACAACGGTCCCCGGTTGCCTGCTTAGTTGTCAAATGGGATGCAGTGAGAGTTTGCGCCAATAATTTATTATTTTATATTCCTCTTTCGTTTATCCATTCACTCAAAAATTATCTTGAAATTTTATGACAGAATCGCCCATGTGCTGCATTTCGAGTTTGCTCGAATGTGAAACATTTTCCCAAATTTGGTGTGCTCCATTCCGAATTCCCAAAAAAATATTGGGAATATAATTCGAGCACATATAGCCTTGTGGATTGAACACGAAATATTTATTTAAAAAATACAGTATTTGCATTAGTTTTTATAGTAAAATTAAAAAATAAAAAGGGCTCCTCCTGGTCTGCAGCTGTCCACAGCTTCCACACACTTTGTCTTCCAGGACTTTCATTACTCTCCACAATATTTTACACATTGTTGTGCGATCAACACTTATTTTTAAATCATTTGTCACTACCTTGTGAAATCCACCAACAGCCAGGCATCTTAAGGTAGCTGCTAACTTCAGGTTTTCGGGAATGGTACCCTTGTGTATGAAAATATCCATAAATGCTTATTTTAACACGTTCCAGTATCATTAGACTTTTTCTGGTAGAAACCAGGGCAATTAATAAGCTAGCAGGCATATTTTTTCTTAATTTTGTTGTTAAACAAATTGCAAATTCCATTGAAACATATGTTTTTTTTTATTGAACACATTTCGTAACATATTGAACACAGCTATGCTTTCGAGCCGCACTTTCGCTCGAAATTGAGCACACCATTTTGCACAACATGGGAATTTAAAAAAGTATGGGAATTCAAAAACTCTCGGAACATGTCACATGGGCGAATATGAGAAAAAAATTGTGAAGTAATGTTGTTAAAGGAGGGAATTGTTTGTGTTCTATTTGAAACTTTGTATTTATACCATAGACAAATAATTGTATAGACGACGAAATGCTCTCACCAGTCACATCTGAATTGAGTCTGCTAAATGCGCTACTCAATTTTAAATGGGAGAATTTGTGGTAATCAACTTGTATCAGCCACATGTTTATTTTATTTTTATTAATTTTTATTATGCATTAAATGAAAAAGTTTGATTTATATTATAATTTTTATTATGTTATTGTGTAACTATTTTTGACACATATTGTAATAATTATTTACTATTCGCATGTGATACTTTATCAATCAAAATATTGTTTTAGTACTCGAAAGAGTTTTCGTTTAACTGCTTACTCAATACTCATACTCATTTAAATAATCCTACTCTCTTTTTTCTTAATATTTTTCGTCACTCATTTTTGCCTATATAAGTCAGAACAATGTTTAATTTAAGATCATTCCTGTTTAACTATTGACGAATAAACATCATTCCCAAAACTGAAAACGGGGTGTTTCTTTTTATTCTAACCCCTCAGTCAATAGCTTTTGGAAAACAATCCAGCTTAGACGTTTATCGTCCCGTTGGGATTTTTTTCAATAAATATAATTTATTATATTATAAGAAAGATTATGATCCAGCTTTTACGTTAATCGTTTGGCCTGGGATCTAATCCAAAATATAATATAACTAGCATAGGCCCGCTACGTTGTTAGCGAAACTTTTTATATTTGGTTTTTGCAAAATAGCCAGGCTTAATCCCAGTTTGTTGTTTTTATAAAAAAACAACTATTTATTAGTGGGGAATGTATGGCATTGTCCGCCGAGGGGTAAGGCAGGGAAGACTATAGTTTCGGATCTCGCCACTGATCCTCATCAGTTCCCTTAGTTTTTTGTTGGGATATTCTCCCCAGAAGCTATTAATAGCTTCTTTACAAAAAACCTTTCAAACCCAAATGTCTCTTGTGACAATTCGAAGTTCTTACGTTACCAGCGATACGACCCCAATGAGAAGTTCGTTTCGTTGGCGCCTGACTTCGTGGTCAACAAGGCATTTACAGACAACTACATTACATTTCCCACTGCTATGTGTCGTCACATTGTGACGAATGCACATAACGTTGTTGTTGGTATTGCTAGTTAAAGCAATAAACCAAACAGTATGACCGTGCCTCGTCTACAACTTCAGTAGTGTTTGGCGGGTTATTTGGGATACCATTTGTATTTTGTTTTTGCAAAATAGTCAGGCTTAATCCCAGTTTGTTGTTTTTATAAAAAAACTACTATTTATTACCCCTCGGCGGACAATGCCATACATTCCCCACTAATAAATAGTTGTTTTTTTTTATAAAAACAACAAACTGGGATTAAGCCTGACTATTTTGCAAAAACAAAATACAAATGGTATCCCAAATAACCCGCCAAACACTACTGAAGTTGTAGACGAGGCACGGTCATACTGTTTGGTTTATTGCTTTAACTAGCAATACCAACAACAACGTTATGTGCATTCGTCACAATGTGACGACACATAGCAGTGGGAAATGTAATGTAGTTGTCTGTAAATGCCTTGTTGACCACGAAGTCAGGCGCCAACGAAACGAACTTCTCATTGGGGTCGTATCGCTGGTAACGTAAGAACTTCGAATTGTCACAAGAGACATTTGGGTTTGAAAGGTTTTTTGTAAAGAAGCTATTAATAGCTTCTGGGGAGAATATCCCAACAAAAAACTAAGGGAACTGATGAGGATCAGTGGCGAGATCCGAAACTATAGTCTTCCCTGCCTTACCCCTCGGCGGACAATGCCATACATTCCCCACTAATAAATAGTTGTTTTTTTATAAAAACAACAAACTGGGATTAAGCCTGACTATTTTGCAAAAACAAAATACAAATGGTATCCCAAATAACCCGTCAAACACTACTGAAGTTGTAGACGAGGCACGGTCATACTGTTTGGTTTATTGCTTTAACTAGCAATACCAACAACAACGTTATGTGCATTCGTCACAATGTGACGACACATAGCTGTGGGAAATGTAATGTAGTTGTCTGTAAATGCCTTGTTGACCACGAAGTCAGGCGCCAACGAAACGAACTTCTCATTGGGGTCGTATCGCTGGTAACGTAAGAACTTCGAATTGTCACAAGAGACATTTGGGTTTGAAAGGTTTTTTGTAAAGAAGCTATTAATAGCTTCTGGGGAGAATATCCCAACAAAAAACTAAGGGAACTGATGAGGATCAGTGGCGAGATCCGAAACTATAGTCTTCCCTGCCTTACCCCTCGGCGGACAATGCCATACATTCCCCACTAATAAATAGTTGTTTTTTTTATAAAAACAACAAACTGGGATTAAGCCTGACTATTTTGCAAAAACAAAATACAAATGGTATCCCAAATAACCCGCCAAACACTACTGAAACTTTTTATAGTTAAATAAATAAACATTATTTTAGCTACGCAATATACTTTTAGATTAAGTACAAATTTGAAACATTTTTATTATAGGTTTTATATCTTAATATGTTTGTTTTAATCTCAGATCTTACTCCGTATTTCTTTCGTACAGAAACGTTAATGCTTCTATCCTACTAAATCGAGTACAAGTTCTGTAAGTTTACTATTTTCTCGATCGTCCCGATGGACTGATGTAAAAAGTTATATAATACTGTGTTAACCTTTTTTGTTCCTTCCGGTAATTTAATACTAATGGTAAAATATCTAGTTCGTTTTAGTACTGATAGTAGTACCCTTATAGTACAAATTACAATTTTGCACAGCGCATCATTTTTTATTCAGAGACCTGCCTTTATAGTGAAGATTTCCATTAAAATTGCAGAAATTTAGTATTTCTGGTGCGTTACGTATTACAAAATACTCAATGGTATTGTCGGTATTTTTAGTATATCCTCATAATAATGATCCAGCCCATTATTCATTACATCAAAAGATCGATCCAATGTGGTTGGAAACATCATTGGAAATATCAGTATTGTTATTTTAGAAAATTTGGAACTTTAGCATTTAAAATTGACTACACTTTAGTACTTGTGATGTTCAGCGGCTTATTGCATAGTTTCACTTATTTGTATTTGAAGTCTCGCCTGTTTTTCACTACACAGAAATTTTAACCAAAATTCACATAATCATTCGCTGTAGTATAGATTCATGTGGGATTCGAAACTATATTTCATATAACCGTATATATTTCCATTAAACATTTTATTTACCATAGTCAAAGAGTAATACTAAAATTCGGATATCTTTCTCTAACATTTTCTATTTAGTACTTTTTACTAAAAATTAAAAAAAATACTTTTTTTAATTTGTTTAAACAAAATATACATACAAAATTTCAGGACTCTACCTCTACTCGTTCTGTCGTATAAAATATTTAGTACTTTAAGTACAAATGTCAAACAATATTGCCAAAAGCATTGTTTTTATATCCACCCGTACCGCCGTATACAATGTGTTGTACTTTTTAGTACATTTTAGAAGTTATTAATGCAAAATTTTTATGTATAAATTGTTATTGTCATAGTTCCAGATAATTATTTAATAACAGGTTCCTATCTTCATCCATTCTACCGTATACAATATTTAGTACTTGTATTCGATTCGTATTCTATTTGTTTATAATTTACAAAAAATGTTCCCATACTGTGCAATATTTTGTATTAATGATGCCATTTAGTACGAATTTTCAATAAACCAAGCCTGCTAATTATAGTTGGACATTTTTGTACTCTAAATTTACATTTATATTTTTTACCATTCACTATGGTACAATATTTAGTACAATTTTGTGCATATCGGTCTATTTGCAATAGTTAAGCTACATACTAAATTTCAGATCTCAATCTATGACTTTTCCATTATAAGTTAATATTTTGTACCATTTTAGTACAAATTTCAAAAATATATTAATATATAGCATAGTATTTGTAATAATTAAATCTATGTGCCGTGTTTCAGATTTCTATTCCTACCGGTTCCATTATACTACAGTATTTAGTACTAATTCCAAAAAGTTATGCTTAGAGTAAGCTACATACAAAATTACAGATTTCTATTTCTACCAGTTACATTGTATTTACATATTTAGTACTTTTTATCGCAACTTTAGTGTTAAATTCAAAAAAAAAATAAATAAATGGCATAGAATTCTATTTGTAATAGTTAAAGCTATATGTGAAATTTCAGAACTTTTTAATATATTCTAGTACTAATTTAAACAAAAATATGTTTGCCCATCATTCTACTTGTAATAGCTTAAGTTACATACCAAATTTCAGATATCTATCCCTACCTGTTTCATCGTAGTATAATATTTAGTACTAATTTGCAAAATTTGTTCACACATTCTAATTTGTTTATAAATGACAAAGCTGCATACCAAATTTTAGAGTTGTAGTTCCAACCGTTCTGGCGTAATACAGTTTTTAGTACTATTTAGTACCATATTTGTTCTAATTTCCAAAAAATATTTTTTGTACATCATTTTATTTTTAATGACTTAAGCTACATACCAAATTTCAGACATCTATCTCTACATTTTCCATCGTAGTATAATATTTAGTACTAATTTCCATAACTTGTTCACAAATTCTGATTTGCTAATCACTGACAAAGCTGCATACCAAATTTCAGAGTTCTACTTCCAACCGTTCCGGAGTAATACAGTTTTAGTACTTTTTAGTACCTTTTAGTACTAATGTCCAAAAAATATTTTTGCACAGTATTCTCTTTGTAATGGCTTAAGCTCCATACCAAGTTTCAGTTATGAATCTTCACCAATTCCATTCAAATACAATATTTAGTACTTTTTAGTACATCTAAGTACTAAATTCCAAATTTTTTTCACAAATTCTAGTCCGCTCGCCATAGACAAAGCTACGTGCCAAATTTCAAAGTTCTACATCTAACCGTTCCCGCGTAATACAGTTTTTAGTACTTTTTAGTACCTTTTAGTACGAATTTCCAAAAACCCCGCCTTATCACACGCCTACTCACCAAACCCCACCTACATGCCAAATTTCAAGCTTCTAGCTTTAGCCGTTTCGTCTGGGCGTTGATGATCAGTCAGTCACTTATAACGCAACTCTTTTATATATATACTAGCATAGGCCCGCTACGTTGTTAGCGAAACTTTTTATAGTTAAATGGGCTTCAAAAGGTCGATGCTGTATAATATATTTCCAGTGTGGTTGGAAACATCATTGGAAATATCAGTACTGTTATTTTAGAAAATTTTGAAACTTTAGCATTTAAAAGTGCCTACACTTTAGTACTTGTGATGTTCAGCGGCTTGTTTGCATAGTTTCACTTATTTGTATTTGAAGTCTTGACCGTTTTTCACTACATTGGAAATTTTAACCAAAATTCATATTATCATTCGCTGTAGTATAGATTCATGTGGGATTCGAAACTATATTTCATATAACCGTTAGTAATTTTTATTAAAAATATTTGAAAAATATTTCGATAAAACATTTTACTTGCCATAGTCAAAAAGTAATTCTAAAATTCGGATAACTTTCTCTAACCTATTCTATTTAGTACTTTTTACTAAAAATTAAAAAAACTATTTTAATTTGTATAAACAAAATATACAAAATTTCAGGACTCTACCTTTACTTGTTCTGTCGTACACAATATTTAGTACTTTAAGTAAAAATGTGAAACAAAGTTGCCAAAAGCATTTTTTTATATCCAGCTGTACCGCCGTATACAATGTGTGTATTTTTGGTGCTATTTGGTACGAATTTTCAATAAACCAAGCATGTTATTTGTACTAATAGTTGGACATTTTTGTACTCTAAATTGACATTTATATTTTTACCATTCACTATGATACAATATTTAGTACTATTTTGTGCATATCGCTCTATTTGTAATAGTTAAACTAGATCTCAATCTATGACTTTTCCATTTTAATATTTTGTACCATTTTAGTACAAATTTCAAAAATATATTAATATATAGCATAGCATTTGTAATAATTAAATCTATGTACTGCGTTTCAGATTTCTATTCCTACCGGTTCCATTATACTATAGTAATTAGTACTAATTGCAAAAAGTTATGCTTAGCATTAATTTGCAATAGACAAAATTTCAGATTTCTATTTCTCCCAGATCCATTGCATTTAATTATTTAGTACTTTTTAACGCAACTTTAATGCTAAATTAAAAAAAAATATGCATAGCATTCTATTTGTAATAGTTAAAGCTATATGTGAAATTTCAGATCATTTTTAATATATTCTAGAACTCATTTAAAAAAACAAAAAATGTTTGCCTATCATTCTACTTGTAATAGCTTAAGTTACATACCAAATTTCAGATATCTATGCCTATCTGTTTCATTGTAGTATAATATTTAGTACTGTTATTAAATTTAGTACTAATTTGCAAAATTTGTTCACACATTCTGATTTGTTTATAAATGACAAAGCTGCATACCAAATTTTAGAGTTGTAGTTCCAACCGTTCTGGCGTAATACAGTTTTTAGTACTATTTAGTACCATATTTGTTCTAATTTCCATAAAATATTTTTTGTACATCATTTTATTTTTAATGACTTAAGCTACATACCAAATTTCAGACATCTATCTCTACATTTTCCATCGTAGTATAATATTTAGTACATTTTAGTACCTTTAGTACTAATTTCCATAACTTGTTCACAAATTCTGATTTGCTAATCACTGACAACGCTGCATACCAAATTTCAGAGTTCTACTTCCAACCGTTCCGGAGTAATACAGTTTTAGTACTTTTTAGTACCTTTTAGTACTAATGTCCAAAAAATATTTTTGCACAGTATTCTCTTTGTAATGGCTTAAGCTCCATACCAAGTTTCAGTTATGAATCTTCACCAATTCCATTCAAATACAATATTTAGTACTTTTTAGTACATCTAAGTACTAATTTCCAAAATTTTTTCACACATTCAAGTCCGCTCGTCATAGACAAAGCTTCGTGCCAAATTTCAAAGTTCTACATCTAACCATTCCCGTGTAATACAGTTTTTAGTACTTTTTAGTACCTTTTAGTACGAATTTCCAAAAACCCCGCCTTATCACACGCCTACTCACCAAACCCTACCTACATGCCAAATTTCAAATTTCTAGCTTTAGCAGTTTCGTCTGGGCGTTGATGATCAGTCAGTCACTTATAACGCAACTCTTTTATATATATAGATAGATATATAGATAGAATTAATTAATTATTTTATAACTGAGAAGAGACTAAGGAAATCCCCATTCTACAAACTCATATTTTTGTTAAAATATTACACACAATGATGGTGTTAGGTGATGAAGTAGTTAGTTGGTAAGAACTTGATAATACAGAACATTTTTAAACTGTACTTGAAATTTGAAACGGAGAAATTATGTTGAAGGAAAGAAAATTTAAAAAAATGTTAATGCAAAGTATTAGTTACAACAAGTAAACGAAATAACAAAAAATCAAACAGGATATGATGTGTCAATTACCAGCAAAAGAAAATATAATGATTATGTGTAAGGATAAGTAGAAATATATACAAAGCCTTGGCATAAAACTCGAATGAAATTACTGCTTATTACAAGGTGTATTTAGTTAATAAATATTTAGCCTTTTCCACATTTGTTGGCACTCATATGCTGGTGAACCATCTGCTTAAAATTATAAATGCTACTCAGGTTCTACAAAAATATCATAATTAAGTAATATATAAAAGGTGTTAGATATCCTTAGAGATGTGTCGGACCTTATGTTACATATTTTGTTTGTTTTATATTGTATTACGAAAACTGTTAGGAAATTATGAAACTTTAGGAAAACTATGGCAATTATGCTCAATTTAAGTTTGATAATTATTTGAACGAAACTGAATTTTTTTCGCACGCTGATCTATAATGCTATTAGGTTTTTAAAATACTTTGCGAAATATAATTAATATTTTTAGTTTTTAATGTGGTGTCCGTCGGAATTGAAAATTTTCGATTATAAATTCAATTCGAAATCAAAAATATAGATTATGCTATATTATACTCCATTTAAATTTTGTCAGTATCCTTACCATAAAAAATTAAATTTGGAATACAACACAGATATATGTATATTAAAACATACCATAATGAGAAGAACGCTTCATTTGAAATGGCATAGAGTAAAGAGTAGATATCAATAGTCAATTCAGAAATTTTGGAATGTTCTTATTTTATGTAGTTTATGTCATAGGTATTAAGGAAGTCTATAAAAATTTTGCGAATACATTACTAATTTATTTCTACACTACAAACTTGCCAGAGATTAACTTTAGTACGTTGTATGGCTATGGGTCTTTAGTGCACCATTTACCTAACACTAGAAAGACTGGAATTTTTATATACCTATATTGTCTAAAATCGGCCAAAATGACCTATTTTTTATTGTGTAAATAATTATTTTTAAACTTATTTTTTAATATTTTTACATTATTTACAATCATACAAAACATTTTTATTATTTGTTTTCGGTGGGAGGGCTCTCGAGTTTCCCTTTTTGAAAAGTAAGAGCGCGGACAAAATGTTCGAAAAATAGTAAGTGTTTACTCTAAGAGTTTCCCGATTTGTGTGTACGTTTGTGTTTCTAGATGTTGTTGTACTGATCTGGCCATATAAAAAATTTACTTTATTCAATAATAAAAGTAGTTTGATAATTTAATATTTCACAAGTGGTCAAAATGATCGATTTTAGTCAATATAGGTATAGTACATGTGAATACGGGGAATGAAACGTAGTTCTATATGGTACAAAAAGTCAACAAATTTTAAAATGCTGAGCCATAATATACACAAGTGTTTTTGTACTTGAAATTGAAAAACGGTCGAAATGACCGCCTTCGGCAATCTAGTGTTAAAATCGGACGAAAATATATATAGGAGCTACATATAAATCTGAACCAATTTCAATTCAGTACTCTATGCTGAAATTCATGCAAATTGAAAGGTATATGGGAGCATTGATACTCCATTAACATAAAATCGGGCGAAAAAATATATTGAAAGCTATATCTAAATCTAACCCGATTTTCTCGAAACGTAACATACGTCATTCTAGACCCAATTCAATACACTATGTAAAATTTCGTGCAAATCGAAAGATATATGGTGCACTATTTAAATTAAATGCGGGCTATATCTAAACCTTTGAACCTATTTCCATGAAATTGTTCGATTTGCAAAAAATTCGTTCAAATCGAACAATTTATAGGGATTTTGGTGCCTTATTTACCTTAAATCGGCCGCAAATATATGTGGGAGCTATATCTAAATCTGACCCGATTTTCTAGAAATTTAACAAACTCAATTTAGACTCAATTCAGTACATTGTGCAAAATTTCGTAAAAATCGTGGGAGCGAAAACTATATATGCGAGCTATATCTAAACGTGAAGCTATTTCAATAGGGTTCGTCCTTGGGGGAAATAAGTGACTTATTTATTTTATTTGTTTTTAATCGTCGTTCCCACGCCTCTCTTTCCCACCCCTGCCGACCAAGGGGGCGACCTTCCCTTACGTAGGGATCGCGTACACACCATGATGGGATTTGAGAGTGGAATAGAAAAAAACGACAGAATCTACTACAAAAGCAAGTTTGTTATTAAGTTTTACTACTCTTAAAAATATAATAATATTAGATTTTATTTGTTCTACGCAAGTACTAAGCAAAAATCTACATTGTGCGACCTCTACTTTGTTTACAATTTAACATCTACAGACGGGCGGACGAACATTCATAAATCGACTCAGAAAGTGATTCTATGCATATTCTCGAAAGGAACCATGGTACCATGCTTTGATTATTCTTCTTAAAATATGTAAATGGACCTATACCGACATTTCTACAATCCGATTATGTAAACAATAATTTTTAATAGAAAATGATACCCTCAGCCTTATGGCTAGTTAGTGTGTATACACTTTCATACGGTGCAAATGTGCCTCATCGAAATATTGGTTCTAGACATCATGTTTCTTGGGAACAAATCCGTTTCAGAAAAATTTGATTTCATCCCATCTTATTATGTCTTCCAAACTTAGTTCAAGTCCGAATTTGGGGAATATCGGTACATGCCTTCTGGTACCTCCCACACAGGGGCTACGGCTAAGCCTAAATGCGGGCTATAGTTCACATATAGTTCATTATCGAACCGTACGTTCTAGTTTTTTTTTTTTATCTCGATATCCTTCGCAGGTGAAATGATTACAACAGACTGTTAGAACCAAACCCAAATCGCGGAAAAATCGGATAATTATATTAATATAAAAATGGGGTAATATGGGGACTACGCCTAAAAGGGGTTGGCTATTAAAAATTTTTGGTACGGAGATTTGTTTCCATATACGGCTACAAAATACCAAATTTCAATGATTTCGGTTGAAAAACGCGCTCAAGAACCTCCAAATGCCGAAATTTGGGGGTACACGAAAAAAATGGACTTATATTTTTAATTTTTAGTGGAGATTATTGGTACCCAATAACAACCCAATGTACCAAATTTCAGCGAATTCGGTTGAAAAACGCGCTCAAGAACCCCAAAATACCGAAAATTTGGGGTACCCTTATATGGGAGCTATGCCTAAACGTGGACCGATATATCCCATCTTCTAACTTGACCTGCCTGCAGACAAAAGACTACCCTATGCAAAAATTCAGCACCCTATCTAAATTCCTTCGGAAAATAGCGTGATAACAACAGACGGACATGGCTGGATCGTCTTAGAATTTTACCCTTATCAAGAATATATATACTTTATAGGGTCGAAAATGAATATTTCGGTGAGTTACAAACGGAATGACTAAATTAATATACCCTCCGTACTATGGTGGAGGGTATAATAAAAATAGTCATAACATAGACAAACACTGCAACACATTTCAGAAACCACAAGCAAAAAAAAATAGGAACGCTAAAAAAAACCAGTAAGGAAAGTAGTAAAGTCGGACGGGGCCGACTATATGATACCCTTCACCACTATGGGTATATTAAACAGAACAATTAACATGAAATTGGATGAACTAAAATATGTGATATTTATCTAAATGTGAATCAAAATATATCAATCTATTTGCATGTCATTTGTTTGTTACAATGGGAGAAATTTTGGGCCATTGGGCTATGTCTGTACTTCTAGAAAACCCAACTACGTTATTCTATGCTCAATTTTGTACGTTGTGCAAAATTTCATGTCAATTTGACAAACACCATTTCCACCGTTTACTTAAAATCGGACGAAAACATATGTGGAATCCATATCCAAATATGAACCGATTTCAACGAAACTTGTCACAGGTTGGGTTATACTAATTTCAGTACGTTTTGTTCCTATCAACCATATATTGGTTCCTTGGTTCGTCAATTACTTAAAATCAATCGATCTATGCAATATTAGAACTTTGGTACATTATTTACATTAAATCTGACGGAAATATATATATATATATATACATATAATATATATAATATCTTAATCTGAACCGATTTTCACGAAACTCAGCACACATCATTCCAGGCTCAATCCTGTATGCTATACCAAATTTCGTGCAAATCGAAAGATTTATAGGAACTTTGGTGAATCTTTAACGTAAAATCGGACGAAACTATATATGGAAGCTATATATTAATCTGGACCGATTTTTACGAAACTTGGCATAAAGCACTCTAGGCTCAATTAAGTACGTTATGCCAAATTTCGTGCAAATCGAAATATATATATATATATAGGGACTTTGGTGCACCATTTACATAATATCGGACGAAACTATATATGGGAGCTATATCTAAATCTGGACCGATTTTCACGAAACTTGGCAGACCTCACTCTAGACTCAATTCAATACGTTATGTCAAATTTCGTTCAAATCGAAAGATATATAGGGACTTTGGTGCACCATTTACCTTAAATCGGACGAAAATATATATGGGGTCGTCCAATAGGGGTCGTCCTTGGGCCAAATAAGTGAACTGTGCCAAATTTCATCCAAATCGGATCATAAATGCGACCTGTACTTTGTTCACAAAAATACATGGACGGACGGACAGATAGGACATGCGTAAATCGACTCAGAAAGTGATTCTATGCATATTCTCAAAAGGAACTATGGGTCTATCTCGATTCCTTTTGCCTGTTACAAACATATGCACAAAGACATAATACCCTGTACCAAAGTGTGGTGAAGGGCATAAAAAGGCAATGAAACATGCAGACATCAGCAATTTCAACATTTTGCGTATTTTTTAGGAAAAGGAATGCGTTGAAGGACGTCTGGGAACTTGATGATAATAGGGAAAATGTAAAAAAGGAAGAAAAATTCTACTTTACATTACAAATCGTCAAAGCCATCAACACAGTATGTGATATACATACAAATGTTGGTATGTGTAATGCGTTTATTCATTTGGATTTTTTTGTTACTCTGTAAAGGGATGGTGTAGTGTGAATAAAACCGGAAAAGGAACATTCGCTTAAATTGCTACAAAAGTTCTTTTCGGACAACAGTAGTGACAGGATATTAAGTCATAACATTGTTATTCACATAGCTTATGAAGAATGAGCATAGTGTTAATATTTGCAGGATGAAGATGATCGTTAAAGATGCTCTTTAAAGGAAGAAATTATATGATTCAAGTTAAAGAACCTTGTGCACAATATTAGGACATGTTATTTTACATTTATATAACGTTCATTACACTGTGGTACAGTATAAATTTCTGAGTTGATGTATTCCTGACTGTCCGTCTGTTGATATAAAATTGTAAACAAAGTACAGGTCGTATTTATAATTTGGCACAGGTCACCCATTTGGCCCAAGGACGAACTCTATTGAAATTGGAGAAAATCGGTTCAGATTTAGATATATTCGTCCAATTTTACCTAGAGGATGCACCAAACACCCCAGGTCTGTCCAATTGATATAACAATTTACACAGTTCACTGAATTAAAATATTACATTTTAGTAGTGTTTGGCGGGTTATTTGGGATACCATTTGTATATTGTTTTTGCAAAATAGTCAGGCTTAATCCCAGTTTGTTGTTTTTATAAAAAAAACAACTATTTATTAGTGGGTACTGTAAATAGTTGTTTTTTTTATAAAAACAACAAACTGGGATTAAGCCTGACTATTTTGCAAAAACAAAATACAAATGGTATCCCAAATAACCCGCCAAACACTACTGAAGTTGTAGACGAGGCACGGTCATACTGTTTGGTTTATTGCTTTAACTAGCAATACCAACAACAACGTTATGTGCATTCGTCACAAAGTGACGACACATAGCAGTGGGAAATGTATTGTAGTTGTCTGTAAATGCCTTGTTGACCACGAAGTCAGGCGCCAACGAAACGAACTTCTCATTGGGGTCGTATCGCTGGTAACGTAAGAACTTCGAATTGTCACAAGAGACATTTGGGTTTGAAAGGTTTTTTGTAAAGAAGCTATTAATAGCTTCTGGTGAGAAGCTATTAATAGCTTTGGTGCACCATTTACATAATATCGGACGAAACTATATATGGGAGCTATATCTAAATCTGGACCGATTTTCACGAAACTTGGCAGACATCACTCTAGGCTCAATTCAATACGTTATGTCAAATTTCGTTCAAATCGAAAGATATATAGGGACTTTGGTGCACCATTTACCTTAAATCGGACGAAAATATATATGGCAGCTATATCTAAATCTGAACCGATTTTTCCCAATTCCAATAGGGGTCGTCCTTGGGCCAAATAAGTGAACTGTGCCAAATTTCATCCAAATCGGATCATAAATGCGACCTGTACTTTGTTCACAAAAATACATGGACGGACGGACAGACGGACATGCGTAAATCGACTCAGAAAGTGATTCTATGCATATTCTCAAAAGGAACTATGGGTCTATCTCGATTCCTTTTGCCTGTTACAAACATATGCACAAAGACATAATACCCTGTACCAAAGTGTGGTGAAGGGCATAAAAAGGCAATGAAACATGCAGACATCAGGCAATTTCAACATTTTGCGTATTTTTTAGGAAAAGGAATGCGTTGAAGGACGTCTGGGAACTTGATGATAATAGGGAAAATGTAAAAAAGGAAGAAAAATTCTACTTTACATTACAAATCGTCAAAGCCATCAACACAGTATGTGATATACATACAAATGTTGGTATGTGTAATGCGTTTATTCATTTGGATTTTTTTGTTACTCTGTAAAGGGATGGTGTAGTGTGAATAAAACCGGAAAAGGAACATTCGCTTAAATTGCTACAAAAGTTCTTTTCGGACAACAGTAGTGACAGGATATTAGGTCATAACATTGTTATTCACATAGCTTATGAAAAATGAGCATAGTGTTAATATTTGCAGGATGAAGATGATCGTTAAAGATGCTCTTTAAAGGAAGAAATTATATGATTCAAGTTAAAGAACCTTGTGCACAATATTAGGACATGTCAATTTTACATTTATATAACGTTCATTACACTGTGGTACAGTATAAATTTCTGAGTTGATGTATACCTGACTGTCCGTCTGTTGATATAAAATTGTAAACAAAGTACAGGTCGTATTTATAATTTGGCACAGGTCACCCATTTGGCCCAAGGACGAACTCTATTGAAATTGGAGAAAATCGGTTCAGATTTAGATATATTCGTCCAATTTTACCTAGAGGATGCACCAAACTCCCCAGGTCTGTCCAATTGATATAACAATTTACACAGTTCACTGAATTAAAATATTACATTTTAGTAGTGTTTGGCGGGTTATTTGGGATACCATTTGTATTTTGTTTTCGCAAAATAGTCAGGCTTAATCCCAGTTTGTTGTTTTTATAAAAAAAAACAACTATTTATTATTCCCCACTAAATGGTATCCCAAATAACCCGCCAAACACTACTGAAGTTGTAGACGAGGCACGGTCATACTGTTTGGTTTATTGCTTTAACTAGCAATACCAACAACAACGTTATGTGCATTCGTCACAAAGTGACGACACATAGCAGTGGGAAATGTATTGTAGTTGTCTGTAAATGCCTTGTTGACCACGAAGTCAGGCGCCAACGAAACGAACTTCTCATTGGGGTCGTATCGCTGGTAACGTAAGAACTTCGAATTGTCACAAGAGACATTTGGGTTTGAAAGGTTTTTTGTAAAGAAGCTATTAATAGCTTCTGGTGAGAATATCCCAACAAAAAACTAAGGGAACTGATGAGGATCAGTGGCGAGATCCGAAACTATAGTCTTCCCTGCCTTACCCCTCGGCGGACAATGCCATACATTCCCCACTAATAAATAGTAGTTTTTTTATAAAAACAACAAACTGGGATTAAGCCTGACTATTTTGCAAAAACAAAATACAAATGGTATCCCAAATAACCCGCCAAACACTACTGAAGTTGTAGACGAGGCAAGGCCATACTGTTTGGTTTATTGCTTTAACTAGCAATACCAACAACAACGTTATGTACATTCGTCACAAAGTGACGACACATAGCAGTGGGAAATGTATTGTAGTTGTCTGTAAATGCCTTGTTGACCACGAAGTAGGCGCCAACGAAACGAACTTCTCATTGGGGTCGTATCGCTGGTAACGTAAGAACTTCGAATTGTCACAAGAGACATTTGGGTTTGAAAGGTTTTTTGTAAAGAAGCTATTAATAGCTTCTGGGGAGAATATCCCAACAAAAAACTAAGGGAACTGATGAGGATCAGTGGCGAGATCCGAAACTATAGTCTTCCCTGCCTTACCCCTCGGCGGACAATGCCATACATTCCCCACTAATAAATAGTTGTTTTTTTTTTATAAAAACAACAAACTGGGATTAAGCCTGACTATTTTGCAAAAACATATTACATTTTATTTAAAACTTATATAATTTATTAATAATAATAAACTAGCAGACCCAGCAAACGTTGTTTTGCCTTATCAGAATTACATCAATATAGGGTTGGTAAAAATTAACGAATTCATGGAAAATATATTTCAGAAACTATTACCAAACAATGTACGTCAAATTTCCACAGTTAAAAAATTCATAATATTTTCCTCATGCCGGTAAATCTTCATTTACTGATATTCCAGTATATTAAGTAATACTGTTATTAAATTGTGTCAGTATGTGTGGTATTTCAGTTTATCAAGTGATCAAACTTATTCCATCAAACATTTTTCAGGAGAAGGTCAAGTTTTGATCTAACTACTCTTATCTCAAAAGATGATTTAGTATTGATGGCGTAATTACTTTTCCTATTTTGATCCCATACGATTCATAAGTCCTTTGGATCATCAAAGTTGGTGCAGACGTTCTTGAGTTATAAAAGGTGCAAGGTAACACAACACTAGATTACTTTAATCTCCGACTTTTTTATGTTTTTCTCAACTCTTCCCAATGAAATTAAAAACAAACGTAAGAAAATGTGATTGAAATTAAAAATATATATTATACTTCGCGAATATAAGAAAATTTTGAATAATACCTCCCATATCTAGCTCAATTGTAGCGATATTTGTAATCTTATGGAGCGAATATTGAATATTTTTCATGGACATAACAACATACGTATATGTATTGACATTTTATCACAAATAAAGCTGGATTCGTTTCGTAAAAACCTTCTCTGTAAATGGTCGGTATAGTATCACGTAATGGTATATGTCCCACATTGTCTACCATTGCAAATCGGTCCAGCCATTCCTTAAAGATAAGTTTTTTTTTCACTTCAATTACAGATAACTGAAAAAATTGGATTCAAATCGGTCCCATCATATCATCTTACATAATTTTTGTAAATTAATTTAAATTAATTTTACTTACTAACTTATCAATTATACTTTTTTCGTCTGACTCCCACGCGCTTTTCACGAAAAAAGGTTATGTATGAATCGGTGTCGGAATACCTAACGTCGGTATCCGTCGATTTAGCACCCAATCTCTGATGAGGATCAGTGGCGAGATCCGAAACTATAGTCTTCCCTGCCTTACCCCTCGGCGGACAATGCCATACATTCCCCACTAATAAATAGTTGTTTTTTTTTATAAAAACAACAAACTGGGATTAAGCCTGACTATTTTGCAAAAACATATTACATTTTATTTAAAACTTATATAATTTATTAATAATAATAAACTAGCAGACCCAGCAAACGTTGTTTTGCCTTATCAGAATTACATCAATATAGGGTTGGTAAAAATTAACGAATTCATGGAAAATATATTTCAGAAACTATTACCAAACAATGTACGTCAAATTTCCACAGTTAAAAAATTCATAATATTTTCCTCATGCCGGTAAATCTTCATTTACTGATATTCCAGTATATTAAGTAATACTGTTATTAAATTGTGTCAGTATGTGTGGTATTTCAGTTTATCAAGTGATCAAACTTATTCCATCAAACATTTTTCAGGAGAAGGTCAAGTTTTGATCTAACTACTCTTATCTCAAAAGATGATTTAGTATTGATGGCGTAATTACTTTTCCTATTTTGATCCCATACGATTCATAAGTCCTTTGGATCATCAAAGTTGGTGCAGACGTTCTTGAGTTATAAAAGGTGCAAGGTAACACAACACTAGATTACTTTAATCTCCGACTTTTTTATGTTTTTCTCAACTCTTCCCAATGAAATTAAAAACAAACGTAAGAAAATGTGATTGAAATTAAAAATATATATTATACTTCGCGAATATAAGAAAATTTTGAATAATACCTCCCATATCTAGCTCAATTGTAGCGATATTTGTAATCTTATGGAGCGAATATTGAATATTTTTCATGGACATAACAACATACGTATATGTATTGACATTTTATCACAAATAAAGCTGGATTCGTTTCGTAAAAACCTTCTCTGTAAATGGTCGGTATAGTATCACGTAATGGTATATGTCCCACATTGTCTACCATTGCAAATCGGTCCAGCCATTCCTTAAAGATAAGTTTTTTTTTTCACTTCAATTACAGATAACTGAAAAAATTGGATTCAAATCGGTCCCATCATATCATCTTACATAATTTTTGTAAATTAATTTAAATTAATTTTACTTACTAACGTATCAATTATACTTTTTTCGTCTGACTCCCACGCGCTTTTCACGAAAAAAGGTTATGTATGAATCGGTGTCGGAATACCTAACGTCGGTATCCGTCGATTTAGCACCCAATCTCTAATCGGGCAAAACACAAAGAATCTATATATCGCGCCAACTGTCGAAACAGAAACACTCATCACGCCCATAGAGCATATACATAAAGTGTGGTCAAAATCGGTGCAGTAGTTCTTGAGTTACGGTACAAAAACACAAAAGTAGTAAATATTGCACCATCTTTCGGATGAACTTCAAACTACACAGAAACACTCCTCATGCCCCACAGATCATGCCCATAGATCATGCCCCATAAGTTTAGCGGTCACGAACATACACGTAATTTCTCTATATATGGGCAATATTGCCAATTTTTTAACATAGCTGAAGCGGAGGTTCACCCCTTTATAAATCGGAAATTACTTAAGTATATGAAAAAAAGTGAATAGTTTTGGGTTAATTGGTTTGTCGTTGCAAACTGCTCATGATATTGACCTCCAAACTTTATTTTGGTGGAAACGGTGTCTACTTTAATGTGAAAAAATGTGTAAAAACAGGTTGAGGCGAACCAGTTTTTTATGTTCTCTATCGATTTGTGATTAAGCCACTCATTTTACGGTCTTCGTGTCAAAGTAAAACTAGAAACCAACAAAATGGTGACTACGCCTCTTATGTATCATTTTTCAAAATTTTAACTGCATCTACCTTTAAATGATGCTGACATTTTTAAGCTCGATTTTCAGTGTTTTTTTTTAATTTTACTTCTAGCTTTAATACGCAAACAGGAAATTCTAGAAATCGATTATAAGATTATTGTAGTCGCGAATCTGCGTAATTTTATATTTTTATCGGATGATATAAAATCTTCTTCGTGAAAATCCATCTACTAGAACGGCGTGAACTGGCCTTCCAAAAACACGAAATTTGGCAAAAAATGTTTTTGAAAATATCGCGGATTTATTTGCTTTTTTTGTGGATCATTTCCGCTTTAATAAATGACCTCATACGGATTTTGATCTTTTTCGAAAAGAGAACTTTGAAAACTTCAGCCGAAAGAGAGATGTACCCAATTTATCTCAAAAATATTGTGAGCTGGCACATCCATGGTTCATAATGGACCACATTGATATCGATATAGATCGATGTATTTTTTAGGGTGCACACCGAAATCGGATGCGCGTTAATGGCATATGAAGTTTTCGGAAATTATTCGCGTTTTACGATTTTTTGGGTACTTCAATGCAACGTGTGGCACATCTTAGCCGTCAAATGAAATTTCGCAAAATATATATGGATTGGAAGATAAACTTCAGTACTTCCTGGAAACCGCATGCGCATCAAATGATTTTGAGAATTACGCGATTTAGACGCAATTTAAAATGAATATTTCATTTTGTTTTTGCAAAATAGTCAGGCTTAATCCCAGTTTGTTGTTTTTATAAAAAACAACTATTTATTAGTGGGGAATGTATGGCATTGTCCGCCGAGGGGTAAGGCAGGGAAGACTATAATTTCGGATCTCGCCACTGATCCTCATCAGTTCCCTTAGTTTTTTGTTGGGATATTCTCCCCAGAAGCTATTAATAGCTTCTTTACAAAAAACCTTCCAAACCCAAATGTCTCTTGTGACAATTCGAAGTTCTTACGTTACCAGCGATACGACCCCAATGAGAAGTTCGTTTCGTTGGCGCCTGACATCGTGGTCAACAAGGCATTTACAGACAACTACAATACATTTCCCACTGCTATGTGTCGTCACTTTGTGACGAATGCACATAACGTTGTTGTTGGTATTGCTAGTTAAAGCAATAAACCAAACAGTATGACCGTGCCTCAATATCCCAACAAAAAACTAAGGGAACTGATGAGGATCAGTGGCGAGATCCGAAACTATAGTCTTCCCTGCGTTACCCCTCGGCGGACAATGCCATACATTCCCCACTAATAAATAGTTGTTTTTTTATAAAAACAACAAACTGGGATTAAGCCTGACTATTTTGCAAAAACAAGATACAAATGGTATCCCAAATAACCCGCCAACTCTACTGAATATTTCATAATATTATTTTATTTTAAGATTTATTCCTATTTATAGAACCCTAAGATTTATCGGAAGGGTCTTGATATAATCCGCAAGGCGTATACTTATACACAAAAAGTGATTATTATTATATATGTCAATTTTTCGGCGAAATTCGGGCAAATAGCAGAATAACCCCAACATTTTTTTCCTGAAATTTAATGTATAAAATTAAAACAATAAATATGATGACATTATTTTTTCGAACCAAAAACAAATATTTTTCCTCAATATCTTGTTTTGTTGTCGCTGTGATTTACAAACCGCTATACGGACTTGTGTGATATTGATATCATTTGATTCATCACGGTGTTTAGATTATGCAGATATTTTTAATTTAATTTTTAGGTGTGTATATGTCATTAATATAATCAAAATAATAACGTAATCTCCTATATTTTTATTATTTTTCTCACATTTCGCGAAGATGTGCATCTTTTTCGCGATTATTATAATATATTCATATTCCTATTTTACGGAGGAAGGTCTTTATCAACGTTTTTGGTAAATATAATAAACCGCGTAATTTTAAGATTTTTTTTCTTATGCCCGAAATTAAAACCTCTATACCTTTTGCGCGCATCATCCAAATATTTGATTGCGAACGGTTTCGGAGTCAGAACATTTTTCTCTATATGTGTACCAAAAATCATTGATGTGCCACAAAAACAAAAAAGCTGTTTTTTTGGAAAATGGAATATTAAAAAATTGGCAATATTGCCCATATAGAGATTAGTTTTTTTATAAAATTTAGTTTTAACATGAAGCTAGGAGGGTGTAGAACAAGATACAACTATTTTAATTCATCGAAATTCACTGAGTTAACGGTTGTTTTCTAGCACTGGTATTGTAATTTTATTTTTAAAGGACGGTGGCGCCAAATGAGTTTCATTATAATCTGTTCAGATTTTAATATAGCTACCATATATAGCTTTATTCGATTTTATGTAAATACTCGTAGTTCACCGAACTCCCAAGGTTTGTCTTATTGAGATAAAATTTATCACAGCTTATTCAAATTACAATAAGTTGACCTACGTGAAGTTTTGTTGAAATCCCATATATGGACAATATTGCCAATTTTTATACCCTTCACCACACTGTGGTACAGGGTATTATGTCTTTGTGCATATGTTTGTAACAGGCAAAAATAATCGAGATAGACCCATGGTTCCTTTTGAGAATATGCATAGAATCACTTTCTAAGTCGATTTATGCATGTCCGTCCGTCTGTCTGTCCATGTTAAATTGTAAACAAAGTACAGGTCGCATTTATGATCCGAATTGGATGAAATTTGGCATAGGTCACTTATTCGGCCCTATTGAAATTGGGAAAAATCGGTTCAGATTTAGATATAGCTCCCATATATATATTTAACCGATTTAATGTAAACGGTCCCTATATATCTTTCGATTTGCACGAAATTTGGTACAGGCTAATCATTTAGGCCTAAAACGATGTCTGCCGAGTTTCGCGAAAATCGGTCCAGATTTAGATATAGCTCCCATATATAGTTTCGTCCGATTTCATGTAAATGGTGCCCCAAAGTCCCTATATATATTTTGATTTGCACGAAATTTGGCACAACGTACTGAATTAAGCCTAGAGTGATGTCTGCCAAGTTTCGAGGAAATCGGTCCAGATTTAAATATAGCTCCCATATATAGTTTCGTCCGATTTCATGTAAATGGTGCACCTAAGTCCCTATATATCCTTCGATTTGCACGAAATTTGGCATAGCGTACAGAATTGAGCCTAGAATGATGTCTGCCAAGTTTCGAGAAAATCGGTCCAGATTGAGATATAGCTCCCATATATAGTTTCGTCCGATTTCATGTAAATAGTGCCCCAAAGTCCCTATATATCCTTTGATTTGCACGAAATTTGGCATAGCGTACAGAATTGAGCCTAGAATGATGTCTGCCAAGTTTCGTGAAAATCGGTCCAGATTTAGATATAGCTCCCATATATAGTTTCGTCCGATTTCATGTAAATGGTGCCCCAAAGTCCCTATATATCTTTCGATTTCCACGAAATTTGGCATAACGTACTGAATTGAGTCTTGAATGATGTCTGCCATGTTTCGTGAAAATCGGTACAGATTTAGATATAGGTCCCATATATTGTTCCTTCGATTTCATGTAAATGGTGCACCACATATATCTTGCGATTTGCACGAAATTTGGCATAACGTACTGAATTGAGTCTCGAATGATGCCTGCCAAGTGTCGTGAAAATAGGTCAAGATTTACATATAGCTCCGATATATAGTTTCGTCCGATTTCATGTAAATGGTGCACCAAAGTCCCTATATATCCTTCGATTTGCACGAAATTTGGCATAACGTACTTAATTGAGTCTAGAATGATGTCTGCTAAGTTTCATGAAAATCGGTTTGATTTAGATATAGCTCTCACGTATTTTTTCGTCCGATTTCATGTAAATGGTGCACCAAAGTCCCTATATATCATTCGATTTGCACCAAATTTGGCATAACGTTCTGAATTGAACCTAGGATGATGTCTGCGTTGTTTCGTGAAAATCTGTCCAGATTTAGATATAGCTCCCTTTTATTATAGTTTGATTTTAAGTAATTGACGCACCAAGGAACCAATAGGAACAAAACGTTCTGAAATTAGTATAACCTAACCTGTGACAAGTTTGTTTGAAATCGCTTAATATTTGGATAGAGCTTTCATATATATTTTCGACCGATTTCAAGTAAATTGGGCATCACACTCCTCATGATAGTCACTTTGACATCAAGTTTTGCACAACGTACAAAATTGAGAATAGAATTATGTAGTTGCTAGAAGTACAGACATAGCCCAACGGATGACCTATTTATATTTGTTTGAAGTCGATGTACATACTTTATGGATAGATCTACGTAGATTCACATTTAGATAAATATCACATATTTTATTTCATCCAATTTCATGCTAATAGTCCTGTTTAATATACCCATAGTGGTGAAGGGTATCATATAGTCGGCCCCGTCCGACTTTACTACTTTCCTTACTGGTTTTAACTAGCTGAAGCGGAGGTTCACCCCTTTATAACTCGGGAATTACTTAAGTATATGAAAAAAGTGAATAGTTTTGGGTTAATTGAGCTGTCGTTGCAAACTGTTCATGATATTGACCTCCCAACTTTATTTTGGTGGAAGCTGTGTCTAGTTTAATATAAAACAAGTGAAAAAGTGTCAAGTTCGGCCGGGCCGAACTTTGGATACCCTCCACCATAGATATACTGGCAGGTACTAGAAATGAAAATAATGGGAACATACCAAAAAGTGGACCTATACCGACATATCTAAAAAATGATTATGTAAACCATAATAAAGAATTCAGTAATTTTAATGGATAATTATACACTGTGGCTAATTGAAAAATCGATTCTAGACCCCATGTATCTTTGGACAAAATGCGCTTCAAAAAATTTAGATTTCATCCAAACTTTGTCCACCTTATTATTTCTTCCAATCTTAGTTCAAATTCGAAGATGGGGAATATCGGTCCACTTTGTCTGGATATAGTTCATTATCGAACCTTACGTTCTACTTTTTTATCTCGATATCCTCCGCAGGTGAAATGATTACATCAGAGTCTTAGAACCATGCTCAAAACGCAGAATAAATCAGATAACCATTTTAATATAAAAAAGGGGGTTATATGGGGACTACCCCAAAATGGGGGCGAATATTAATAATTTTTGGTAGGGAGATTTGGTACCATATACGACAACAAAATACCAATTTGCAACAAATTCGGTTGAAAACCACACTCAAGAACCCCAAAATACCGAAAATTGGGGGGTACTGTTATATGGGAGCTATGCCTAAACGTGGACCGATAAATCCCATCTGCGAACTTGACCTGCCTGCAGACAAAAGACGACTCTATGCAAAATTTTGGCGATCTATCTCCATTCGTTTAGACGCTAGAGTGATTACAACAGACAGACGGACATGGCTATATCGTCATAGAATTTTACGCTGATCAAGAATATATATACTTGATAGGGTCGGAGATGATTATTTCGATGAGTTACAAACGGAAAAACAAAATTAATATACCCTCCATACTATGGTGGAGGGTATAAAAAATGTGTAAAAACAGGTTGAAGCGAACCAGTTTTTTAATGTTCTCTATCGATTTGTGATTAAGCCACTCATTTCACGGTCTTCGTGTCAAAGTAAAATTAGAAGCCAACAAAATGGGGACTACGCCCCTTAACTGCATCTACCTTTAAATGATGCTGACATTTTGAAGCTCGATTTTGAGTGTTTTTTGAATTTTACTTCTAGTTTTAGTACGCATAAAGCAATTTGTAAAAATCGATTATATGATTATTTAGTCGCGAATCTGGGTAATTTGATATATAGTTTGTGTATGTAGTATGCACAGCTTCAGAGTAATACTCATCCGAAAGTGAAAATTGTGTGCTATCAAATTTCTGAAAAACCTATTTTCGGGTATAATTTTAAGATCTGTCAACTGAATGATATGGGTACCCGCGATCAATAAGGTTTTTTACGTTTCGGATGATATAAAATCTTCTTCGTGAAAATCCATCTACTAGAACGGCGGGAACTGGCCTTCCAAAAACATGAAATTTGGCAAAAAATGTTTTTGAAAATATCGCAGATTTATTTGCGTTTTCTGTGGACCATTTCCGCTTCAATAAATGACCTCATACGGATTTGGGTCTTTTTCAAAAAGAGAACTTTAAAAACTTAAGCCGAAAAAGAGATCTATGGTTCTTAATGGACCGTATTGAAATCGGTAAAGATCGATGTATTTTTTTAGGGTACACGTCGAAATCGGATGCGCGTTAATGGCAAATGAAGTTTTCTGAAATTATTCGCGTTTTACGATTTTTTGGGTACTTCAATGCAACGTGTGGGACATCATAGCCGTCAAATGAAATTTCGCAAAATATATGGATTGGAAGATAAACTTCAGTACTTCCTGGAAACCGCATGCGCATCAAATGATTTTGAGAATTACGCGATTTAGACGTAATTTAAAATGTATGTTTCATAATATTATTTTATTTTAAGATTTATTCCTATTTATAGAACCCTAAGATTTATCGGAAGGGTTTTGATATAATCCGCAAGGCGTATACTTATACACAAAAAGTGATTATAATTATATATGTCAATTTTTCGGCGAAATTCGGGCAAAATAGCAGAATAACCCCAACATTTTTTTCTGGAATTTCTTGTATAAAATTAAAAAAATAAATATGATGACATTATTTTTTCGAACCAAAAACAAATATTTTTCCTCAATATCTTGTTTTGTTGTCGCTGTGATTTACAAACCGCTACACGGACTTGATATCACTTGATTCATCATGGTGTTTAGATTATGTAGATATTTTTAAATTAATTTTTAGGTGTGTGTATGTCATTAATATAATGAAAATATTGATGTAATCTGCTATATTTTTTTTTTTTACTTTTCACATATTTCGCGAAGATGTGCAACTTTATTGCGATTATTATAATATATGCATATTCTTATTTTACGGAAGAAGATGTATATCAACGTTTTTGGTCAATATAATAAACGGCGTAATTTTAAGATTTTTTTCTTATGCCCAAAATTAAAACATTGATAACTTTTGCGCGCATCAACCAAAAATTTGATTGCGACGGTTTCGGAGTCAGAACATTTTTCTCTATATGTGTACAAAAAATCATTGATGTGCCACAAAAACAAAAAAGCTGATTTTTTGAAAATGAAATATTAAAAAATTGGCAATATTGCCCATATATAGTTTGTCCCATATCATATAAGTGGTGCATTAACCTCCCTATGTTTGCCATATTGAGACCTAATTTTGCATAGCGTAATGAATGGGGTCAAGAATGTTGTGTGTTATGTTCTGCTCTTGTTGATCATTCGCCCCGTGAAGTGATGCCTCGTTGGGGACACATTTATGAAATTGCAGGCGAATGACAATGGGCTGTTTTGTTGGTCGTTGTATGGAAGGGAATACAACATTTTCTGTAGGCAAACATGACAATACGTGTCCTAAATGAAAATTCAGCGATTTTTTTTTTTTGCTTTTTTGCTCTCTTTCATTTATGTGGCTAGTCTCAACGGATTTGTTAGTATTTTTTGTTTTTTGGGGAAAAATTAAAACAAAACGTCACTATCCGAAGTGTTTTTAATCAATGATTCCTTAAGCATCACTCCTCGAAACAAAAATTATGTCACACTGTGACTATGACCTGCAAAAAAACTATAGAAATTGACATTAAAGTAGCAAAATAATATCACAATAAACACATATTCGAAGAAGCACGAGGGTTCTCTATTTTTGGACATGAATGTCAATGACTGTCAATATCTACGTGTCTGTGTTTTAACAACTTAATTGGGTTTTTGTAGTAAAAATAATACCGAAAACTAAAATATATTCTTCTGTGACTGGAGTCATTGACCCAAAATACAATATAAGAACGGTACTTACATTAACATTTCGGAAGTGTGTGCAAAACTTCATGTCATTATGACAAACCACAGAGGATTTTTATAGTAGGGCTGATTGGAAAATTCGCACAACTTTTGTACATTTTGGAAACTCTCTACTCTACACCAAAGAAGTATAATTTCTTTCAAGTAAACGAATTAAAGACTCCGTCTCACTTGTATTCTTTATTTACTGCTATAACATGCATTTGTTTGGCGTTATGGTGTTAATAATTTGTTAACAAACCTAAGACGTCAGTAGTTTTTGTACTTCTCCTCAGATTTGCCACATACAAACTGCTCAATGTGGTAGCATTACAATTTATTATCCTGACACATGACATGTGTAGCAATCAGACGTTTCTTTTTTCTAAAATATTTCGTTGTTCTTGGTCTTGTTTCAAACCGAAGGAAATCTTCTGAAAAAACTATAAGTTCTTGTTGAGTGTACCAAGCAAATAGATGCAGACTTAGATTTATATGATGCAGTCAGTATGTAGGTGCATATTGATAATACTTGTAAGAAGATGGTTAGTTCCTTGGTAATATGAGATACCCTTAAGTAATAACTCTAAAGCATGCCACAAGGCACGAATGCATACAACGTGTTTGCATTCAGTGACAGGTAGAGCTGATCCATAGAATCTATTCACCCAATGGATTTATATGTACCATTTTTAAAATCTTAAAACCTTATTGGGATGTACCATGTACCATGTATGTACCATTTTTAAAATCTTAAAACCTTATTGGGATTTACCAGAAGCAGCAGACTGGTAGGCTGCATTTTCGGATATGATCCAGATTTGGTAAAAAATATTATTTTGCGCGAAGTTAGGGTTAGGTTTACACATGTCCAAAAATA
>NW_026880704.1:0-32156 GCF_032173495.1 Musca vetustissima | reverse complement strand
AAACAACATAACTAACACTAAATAAACAATCAACCACCATTGGTGGCAGCAGCAATCCTTTGTGCCTACATTTCGTCGTCTACCTTTATGACCTCTCATATTTCATTTATCCCTAGGAATCAATGAGGACGACCTTCTCTTTTTTATATATTTTTCAAAATTCAATGCTAAGGTCATTAACCAAGCGTTGGTTTTGAGCCGAAGCAGTGGATGCAGCGGCAGCAGCATCAGAATCTAGGTAGGTAGCTAACTTCCTAGTGCACAACAGATTGGGACAGATTGAACACGAATTTGCCGCCGAAATCGAAGGCAAGGCAAGATTTCTTGTTTAGGCCAATACACACACATACAGGGATATACTTCTTTCGGTACGGTACACCATAATGCATCTAATGTGGGGATCAGTCATTCGTTCGTTCGCTCACTCACTCACTCAGTTGATGTGTTCGTCATAAGCAGAAGCGCAGAAAATCCGTTTATTGTTTGTTACGACCCAAAACATCAGCTGTTTTGCCGGCGAGGTAGTTTTTGGTGCGTTTACGCATGCGTTTTATTGTTTGTGGATTTGTCGTTTTGAATGGGACAGCAGATGCTGTATCTTGATCTAGGCATGAAATTTTCGCCCATTTATTTGATGTGTTTCCCAAAAATGTGTCTTGGTTGCATTATTGTGATTACTGTTGTTATTATTATTATTTGTGGGTATGTGTGTCAGTGTGTGTGCGCTCATGTATGAGTAATGAATTTGTTGCGGTCATATTGCTGGTGATATGGAAATTTTGCTTGCTGACAGGAAGAAGAAGGAAGTTAGTGTTCTCGCACCCAGCAACAAAAAAAAAAAAAGAAATTCCCATAGAAAATTGCCAAAGAGGAAAGGAAGTGTAATTAATTACTGAACATATGGGTGAATGTGTGAAATATAAAAATTATAGAAAATTAATTGAGAAAGGAAATTAATTTTTTTAGGCTCCTGGTGGGAAAGAGGACTTTCACTATATTAAACGACTAGGAGCAGGAGAGGACTTGAACGGGAGATTTCAATGATGGTGCTCGTCCTGGTCATCACCAGAAATTGACTGAGAGTACGTTTTTAACCATTTACGCTAATGTATTTTACCATTTACCGATCAAAAATATATTTGGGTGCAATATTTAAATCTGAACGGAAAACATTCTGAACTGGTTTGCCCCAATCTCAGTAGGGTTCGTCCTCAGGCCAATTAAATGAGTTCATTAGGATTATAAATGCGACCTGTACGGTATACCCTCAGCCTTATGGCTAATGGTATATACACTTTGATACTGCAAGAATAAACCCCATCGAAATAGTGGTTTTAGAACCCCATATTTCTTGTGCCAAATCCGTTTCAGACAATTTGGATTTTTATCAAAACTTTGATCATCAAAATATTTCTTGAAAACTTAGTTGAAGTTCGAAGATGGGGAATATCGGTCCCCTGCTTCTGGTAACTCGCCCACAAAATTGTCAAAATTTCGCTGAAAACTAATTTTATAATATCATGCGAATGGACCATCCTTATATAAGCGAATAATAAAACCTGTGTGAAATTCTGAAGACCCCCGAAAACCATAGGAAATTAGAAATTATGACGCTGGATTTTTTATATAGGGATAAATTTATATAGGGCCAAATCCGTTTCAGACAGTTTGGAGTCGATTTACAAATGCCCATCTGTCTGTCTGGCTGGTCCGCACGATAACTCTCGAAGGGATATATACCTGTCGGCAACACCGACTGACACTTTTTTACTCCTTTTTAATAATATATGGATATTGTGTGGTATTGCTATAAAAGATGGAAGAAGGTGGTCGTCGCTCGACCACCTCAAAAACCTATAAAAAATTGAAGAAAGAATGTTATTTCGGATTGTAGTCGAGTCAGTATCAAATAGTTCGGCTTATACCATGCAATTTTTACGAATGCTATAGGCATGTGTGTCTGTCCATTATAATTTGTAAGCACGATACAGGCCACAGTTATAGACCAATCGTCAAGAAATTTTGCATGTAAGACGGGTTTTGGCCAAAGATCGGTTAATATTAAAGAGATGAAACGAACCAAAAACTTTATTTTTGTCGCTCTAGAGGTCACAATTATGAACGGAACCTCACGAAATTTTACGCGGGAAATAAGGAAATCTGACCAAGAAAAAGGCAGGACTCATTTCATTTCATCGGTCAATATTTAGCGGGTCAACTTGACCCAGACTTTTGTGTGAAAAATGACAATATTTTCATTCTATGGCAAATATAATTGCTCCTGAAACACATAGACCGAAAATCGACAGGTTGACCACTAAATTGCTACTTATTTTATTTTTCTATTTACTTGGATGCGAGAGTTCTATGATATTGTTTAGTGCTCGAAAATGTCACCAGATCCCTTTGAAATTCTGCACGAAGTTGCGGTTATGGTCAAGGCCGACGACTATAATTTTCGGTGATTTTCAGATCATATTTATAGCATGAAATAGAGTAAAAACGTTATTTTGGTCTGTTTTTCTAGTCGAACTAGGGGCCACAATTATATACCGAACATCCGAAATATTACACAGAGATGGGATCTGGCGAATTAATTGGAATGAATGTTTTGCTAATGATCGGACAATATTTTGGGGGTCAAATAAGCCAAGACATTTGTAAAAATGGTTATGGACTAACCCCACCCCTCGAAAATAAAATTCGTAAAATATGTTAGATTTCATACCCAGAGGGTGCCAGGGTATAATAAGTCAAGAGGGTGCCAATATCACGAAATATTTATACACAGTATATTATTGCTTAATTGTAGTTGTATAGGGTACCAAAAGGTGTAGGGTACTACTTGCTGATCCTCTCACTGGTTTGTTGTCGATTATTATTGGGTAGGAAATCTCATTAACAAAAATTAAACACATATAAAAGAACCCTTATTATATGGTATTTTAGGGGTTTTCGGGCACATTTGTTAACCCACTTGGCTTTAATTTCAAATGTTGAAGTCTTAGGTGGTGCCCAAATCTTCTTTCGAAAAGTATTGGTCAATCATTGGGTGTATAGGTATTTTGATGGTCCTAGGTGGATTTCCGAAACGATTACTATATTTTAGGATGGTGGCTATTGGTTTGAGGGGACGTACGTAAAAAAAATCTTTCCACACCATATTTATAATTCTATATATCAGGTGACCTTTGTACGGGTCACCTGTAATTTCCGGTATGCTGGACGTCATAACCCAATTTCGTTCCATTATCGTAGCAATTTACCATGCCGTAGCCCTCCATATCCATAAAACAACATTTCGATTGATTTTAGTTAATGTAATTGACCTCCTCATGGTGGAGGTTATACAAATTTGGACCAGGACCAGAATTTAATGCGATTTTTTTTTTGTTAAATAGGTTTACTTTAATATTTCATCCTTCCAAATTTTTGTATATCTTTTTATTATTTAAACAACCTTTTAAAGGTGTCATTCAATGTGACTGAAAATATCATGTTATTGATTTTTTCTATACACCCTTAGCCTTTTTTTATTTTTGTTGAAAGCATTTTCCTATGACATATCTCCTCTCTCCCTTCTCTTCACAAGACCAGGGTATTGTATTGGCAGACAAAACAACACGTTGAAGGGCTGGCTGAGAACAACGTTAGCCTCATTTTGGTCCATTGAACAATATAATGAGGTTATGTTATATACTATACATGTATGTGTCACAACATCAACAGTGATGAACAAAACAATGGGGCGAATTTAATTTTAAATTTATAAAAATACAATATTATGTCCTATACTCCAACTGAGTATATATCTGATATATTTTTAAATATAAAAATTATGACATCTGGATTTTTATATAGGGATCGATTTATATAGGAAATCTTCCCCACTTGCTTTTTAAGGCCAATAGGCGTAGATTTTATAAGAATATTGTTAAACCCCTTTAAGACCAATAGGCGTGAAGTGAGGTCCTCCAAGACCAAGAGGCATATATCTTTTAAGAATTTTTATTGAAGCCCTAGGCGTGGATTTTTATAATTAAGACCTCCAAGACCAGGAATGCGTTGATTTATATTATAAATTTCTATAGAAATTTTTATAGAAACCCCGGGAGTGTATTTTTTAAAAATTCCTATGGAAGACCTCCAAGATCAGGAGGCTTAAATTTAAAAAAAATGTTATCAGTTATCTCCATGATCAGGAGGCGTGGATTTTTAAGAATTTTCCCAGAAGCCCTAGGAATGGTTTTTTTTTAATTTTTATCGAAGACTTCCATGTTCAGGAGGCGTAGATGTCTACGTATTTTTATTGAAGCCCTAGGAGTGGATTTTTAATTATCTCTATCAAAGACCTCCAAGATAAGGGAGGCGTGGATTTTTAAGAATTTTTATTAAGCCCCTAGGAGTGGAGTTTTAAGCATATTCACAAAAAATAATTTTTTATGCATGCCATTTTGGTCAACATTAAAAAGAAATATATTTTAAATACCACTCAAAAAATGTCCAATATAGGTCCAAGGGGTATGCCAACCCCCCTTAAAAAGGTTATAATTTTTTATGACCACAGTCTCAATTTCCATTTCATTAAAGCAGGAAACATAAATGAAAATTAGAAGCCAATTCCGTGTGTTGTTTTTAATTTGCCCTCCACTGCAAATCTAAAATGAGTTTATATAAAAAACCAGTAAGGAAAGTAGTAAAGTCGGACGGGGCCGACTATATGATACCCTTCACCACTATGGGTATATTAAACAGGACTATTAGCATGAAATTGGATGAAATAAAATATGTGCTATTTATCTAAATGTGAATTTACGTAGATCTATCCATAAAGTATGTAAATCGACTTCAAACAAATATAAATAGGTCATCCGGTTGACTATGTCTGTACTTCTAGAAAACTCAACTACGTAATTCTATGCTCAATTTTGTACGTTGTGCAAAATTTGATGTCAATCTGACTAACATGAGGAGTATGATGCCCAATTTGCTTGATATCGGGCGAAAAAATATATGTAAGCTATATCCACATATTAAGCGATTTCAAACAAACTTGTCACAGGTTAGGTTATACTAACTTCAGAACGTTTTGTTCCTATTGGTTCCTTGGTGCGTCAATTACATAAAATCAATCTATAATAAAATGGAGCTATATCTAAATCTGGACCGATTTTCACGAAACAAGGCAGACATCACTCTAGGCTCAATTCAGTACGTTATGCCAAATTTCGTGCAAATCGAAAGATATATAGCGACTTTGGTGAACCATTTACATGAAATCGGACGAAACTATATGTGGGAGCTATATAGAAATATGGACCGATTTTATCGAAACTTGGCAGACATCACTCTAGGCTCAATTCAGTACGTTGTGCAAAATTTCGGGCAAATCGAAAGATATATATGGATGTTGGTGCACAATTTACATGAAATCGGACGAAACTATATATGGGAGCTATATCTAAATCTGGACTGATTTTCACGAAACTTGGCAGACATAACTCTAGGCTCAATTCAGTACGTTATGCCAAATTTCGTGCAAATCGAAAGATATATATGGATTTTGGTCACAATTTACATGAAATCGGACGAAACTATATATGGTAGCTATATCTAAATCTTGACCGATTTTCACGGAGCTTGGCAGACATCATTCTAGACCTAAATGATTAGGCTGTACCAAATTTCGTGCTAATCGAAAGATATATAGGGACTTTGGGGCCCCATTTACATTAAATCGGACGAAACTATATATGTGAGCTATATCTAAATCGGGACCGATTTTCATGAAACTTGGCAGACATCATTCTAGGCCCAATTAAGTACGTTATGCCAAATTTCGTGCAAATCGAAGGATATATAGGGACTTTGGGGCACCATTTACATGAAATCGGACGAAACTATATATGGGAGCTATATCTAAATCTGGACCGATTTTCTTGAAACTGGGCAGACACCATTCTAGACTCAATTCAGTACGTTATGCCAAATTTCGTGCAAATCGAAAGATATATAGAGACTTTGGGGCACCATTTACATGAAATCGGACGAAACTATATATGGGAGCTATATCTAAATCTGGACCGATTTTCACGAAACTTGGCAGACATCACTCTAGGCTTAATTCAGTACGTTATGCCAAATTTCGTGCAAATCAAAAGATATATAGGGACTTTGGGGCACCATTTACATGAAATCGGACGAAACTATATATGGGAGCTATATCTAAATCTGGACCAATTTTCACGAAACTTGGCAGACATCATTCTAGACCTAAATGATTAGGCTGTACTAAATTTCGTGCAAATCGAAAGTTATATAGGGACTGTTTACATTAAATCGGTTAAATATATATATGGGAGCTATATCTAAATCTGAACCGATTTTTCCCAATTTCAATAGGGTTCGTCCTTGGGCCAAATAAGTGACCTATGCCAAATTTCATCCAATTCGGATCATAAATGCGACCTGTACTTTGTTTACAATTTAACATGGACAGACGGACGGAATAGGCGTGGACGGACGGAAGAAATGCGTAAATCGACTCAGAAAGTGATTCTATGCATATTCTCAAAAGGAACCATGGGTCTATCTCGATTATTTTTGCCTGTTACAAACATATGCACAAAGACATAATACCCTGTACCACAGTGTGGTGAAGGGTATAAAAAACAGATTTTGTATTTATAGACTTTACTACACACACACATACACTCACACATCCATACACATATAGTATTATATTGCTACCATCATATCATCGCCAACATGTTCAGGATATAAAAGGTTACGTTTTATTTCTTTTTTTTTTCTTTTCTTTTTTTCATCTACTCTTGTTTGTGGGTATATGTATGTCACACATCTTGTATTTGCTTGCCATTCTTTAACAGATTTGCTTTTTTCTTTCTCTCTATTTGTATAGTGTATATAAAAATATTATAGAGAAACATGTTTTTCTATAAAAAAGCTATTATCTATATACGTGATGGTGTCACAAGTATTCAGGGCTATGAGCAACCGGCAAAAATATTCACAACACTGTCATTATTTGAATAACAATCCATATATAATGTTATGTTTGTAAGTGTGTGTGTGTACCGTGGATTTTATAAGAAATTTCTTAATTTTATAAAGAAATTTCTTAAGACCAATAGGCGTGGATTTTATAAAGAAATTTCTTAAGACCAATAGGCGTGGATTTTATAAAGAAATTTCTTAAGACCAATAGGCGTGGATTTTATAAAGAAATTTCTTAAGACCAATAGGCGTGGATTTTATAAAGAAATTTCTTAAGACCAATAGGCGTGGATTTTATAAAGAAATTTCTTAAGACCAATAGGCGTGGATTTTATAAAGAAATTTCTTAAGACCAATAGGCGTGGATTTTATAAAGAAATTTCTTAAGACCAATAGGCGTGGATTTTATAAAGAAATTTCTTAAGACCAATAGGCGTGGATTTTATAAAGAAATTTCTTAAGACCAATAGGCGTGGATTTTATAAAGAAATTTCTTAAGACCAATAGGCGTGGATTTTATAAAGAAATTTCTTAAGACCAATAGGCGTGGATTTTATAAAGAAATTTCTTAAGACCAATAGGCGTGGATTTTATAAAGAAATTTCTTAAGACCAATAGGCGTGGATTTTATAAAGAAATTTCTTAAGACCAATAGGCGTGGATTTTATAAAGAAATTTCTTAAGACCAATAGGCGTGGATTTTATAAAGGAATTTCTTAAGACCAATAGGCGTGGATTTTATAAAGAAATTTCTTAAGACCAATAGGCGTGGATTTTATAAGATACATGCCACATTATAGTCATATGATTTTCAATGTAATGTAAAAGCTGCAGATTTTTTGTTTCTGTAGTTAGCTAAGGTGTGGTGGTATTAGGATTTCACTTGTAAACCCATATTGAAGCAGCCTTAAAATGGGGTTATTCCGAAACAAATCATTATCGAATAAAAAGGTGTACAATTTCTAAAAATTGAAATGTGTCTGCTCTGCGATAAAATACCAAATGACAATCCCTTTAAAAACCGGGCTAAGAACCTTAATTTAAGCGGACCCTACACATTCTCGACTTCAAAATTTCGAGGACTTTAAACCGGCTGGCAAATTAGCATACATTAGACATAAAGAGTTATAACTTTGCATACATGTATTTGAAGACTTTAAAAAGAAGATCAAAAATTGAAAATAAGTTTTTTTTTCTTGTAATTAAAGAAAATTACGTTTATTTTTTCAACGGCGGGCCGTCGATCGCCGTTCACTAAAACATCCGAATCTCAAAATTCCACCACAATTAGAACTGGGTATTCAGTATGGGTATATAGCAAAAGGCGGTTTTTGGGCCAAAAACCAAGCTGAAAAATATAAAAGATTTTCACTGATTGGATTTATCCTAGTTCATAGGACTTGATCAATAGTTTTTGACTTTCCTTCCCGCCTATCGTAAAAATACTGTTGCAAAAACGCATTTAAAGATTGAGAAGCACAATAAATCGGCTATATCTTCAAGAGTTGTTGAGATTTTCACTTAAAATGTTATTGAGACATTGTGAGATGTTGTAGGTTTATATTAAATAAAAATTTAAAAAAAAAATTAACTAGACAATGTTCCAAAATATCGAGAATAGGGTGTTAAATGGAGGCCATAAGGACCGATGTTAAACATGTTAATACCAAATATTCTAGTTACTAAAGAAATATGAGTATAAAAATTATTTTTAAACATTTTTAACCATTTTTATCCCATATGGACCGATGTTAAACATTTTAATACCAAATATACTAGTTACTAAAGAAATATGAGTATAAAAATTATTTTTAAACATTTTTAACCTGTAGACCTTTGAGGGTGCCCCAACACAATTCTCAGTTTTTAAAATTCGGGATACATTTCTATGTTGATTTAGCCATCTCAATTTATCTGTCTGTTGAAATCGCAATAGATCGTTGGGTATAGAGCCCAATGTAAAGACCCAGCCCCCGATACTAATACGAAGTCAATGTTATTTTGTCTTATGGGACCTCGGTGCATCACAGATCATTTTCAATATAAGGCCGACCACTATTTTCCTCTGACTAGTCAACATACACAATTTCCGAATTATGTTTGCTCATTGTGGACGTTCGTAGGTTCGCTTCGGTGGTCCCAAAGAAGACCAATATTGTATCGGTTAATTTTTACCGGAGTAAATGGATCAACAATTTAAGTTTTAATGTGTTTATCTGTGCGCTCTCAATTATAACTGAAAATACACGTAACAGTTTACATCGAACATTTTCCAGAGTGTCTCCTGAAGTTATACATACATATTTATAGTGGTTTACCTATTCTGATATTATTTAGTCTTACCCATACCACACTGGAGTGCGTAAATTTCGCTCTAAAAACTATGCAATTTTACATGAAGTTCCGGTTATATTTAAATACGACGCCTACTGTTTTCGGTTGTGGTAAAAAAAAATGATCTGAAAAAGTTATCAGTGTAAGAAAAACGAACAAAAATGTTGACATCGGAAGATCCGTAGAACTGGTTATATTCAGCGAAATGATTTTCGTGTTTCTCTAAAAATGCATTTTAAAATATCTAATATTATTTTAAAAATCCACGCCTTGTGTCGATATTTGAAAAAAAAATTTTTTAAAAATCCCCGTCTTGTGTCGATATTTAAAAAAAAAATCTTTTAAAAATCAACGCCTTGTGTCGATATTTGAAAAAAAATATTTTAAAAATCAACGCCTTGTGTCGATATTTGAAAAAAAATATTTTAAAAATCCACGCCTTGTGTCGATATTTGAAAAAAAGTTATTTTAAAAATCTAAGCCTTGTGTCGATATTTAAAAAAAAATCTTTTAAAAAATCCACGCCTTGTGTGGATGCTTGAAAAAATATTCTTTAAAAAATCCACGCCTTGTGTGGATGCTTGAAAAAATATTCTTTAAAAAATCCACGCCTTGTGTGGATGCTTGAAAAAATATTCTTTAAAAAATCCACGCCTTGTGTGGATGCTTGAAAAAATATTCTTTAAAAAATCCACGCCTTGTGTGGATGCTTGAAAAAATATTCTTTAAAAAATCCAGCCATGTGTGGATGCTTGAAAAAATATTCTTTAAAAAATCCAGCCTTGTGTGGATGCTTGACAAAAAATATTCTTTTAAAAATCCACGCCTTATGCGGATGCTTAAAAATATTTTCTTTAAAAAATTCACGCATTTTGTGATGCTTACAAAAATATTCTTTAAAAAATCCATAAAATTTTGCAAGGATATACCGAAATTTTACGATTGATAGCCCTTTGTTCTTAAATGTTTCTACAAGTATCTACAAATCATCCACTATCCATTTTGGGACATATATTTCAAAATTATATTAATTTTATATACAAGTTTTTTCCTTGAAAATTAAATCCTTTTAAATATTAATATTTACAGAAGAAAGAAAACAAATTCCCATTAAGACCCTACTTCACAAACAGCTGGGTTAAATAAGAAATAATGAAATCTAAATCAAATAAAATCTGTCATAAATTTTATATACTTTTTTTCTTTCTTCTTAATGTCAACGTGAACGAACTTCAAACAATGGGACATCGGCAGCAGCAGGCAGGCATCATAATTATATTTAGACATATTTACACATACACACATCTACATATTACGGGCATATGTATATGAAAGCAAACAAAAAAGTGGCTTTGTACGTATGAGTGTTATTTTTTCGAAGGAACATCGCGGTCGCTGCTTTCTCCATACGAAAGCAGCAAACAGTAGTCCTTCTGCTGCTACTGTTATTGTGTATGTATTGGGGGATAATGTGAGTAAGAGTGTGTGTGTTTGGTAGTTTATTGTGTGTGTGGAAGTTTATAGCTTCAATAAAATGAAAGTTGTAAAAATTTACACTCACTCACAATGAAGTCGCCCGGTTTTTTATGGCATCTTCTGTTAATAGAAGAATATCTGGTTGAAGATTTTTGTTTTTTTGATGGTGGGGCTAGAGAAGATTTTTTTATTGTTGTTGGGCTTTTTTCATAATAATTTTTGTGATTTATAAAATTTTCTTAATATAACACATTAAACATAGATTTTTTCGGTTTTATAAAAGCACACATATTCACACATAAAATTTGCTACACTTTTTGCGAAAAGAAAAAAAAATTGGCGAAAGCCATCTTTTGATAGTTGCCATAAAAATCCAACTGTTATACCACGACAACGCCAACACACCATCTTTTAACTTTTACTAACTCTCAAACACACACACAGGCAGAAAAACTGGCAAGCACACACCGCCATTCGTACACATATATACATACACTTATACCATCAAAATTGAGTGCTGACTGTTGTGTTGGATGCTGCATACATGTATTTGAGTGTCCATGTGTGCGTGTGTATTTGTGCGCGTCCATGCCATACGAAATCTTTTCATAGTATTGTTGCTATTTTTGGTTTTCGTAGTGGTAGTTGATTTTGGGTGCGGTCCTTGACTTCGTTTACGACGCATGACTCTCGATGTACACTCGTTGGGTAGTCGTGTTAGGAAAAAGTTTTTTTTTGTTTTTGCATTTCGAATGAATTTCGTCCGTTCGTTTCGTTTTCACGACATTTGGCTGTGTAGTAAATTTTTCTTGAACACACACTCACACATAACTACACAACGACATCAATAACGTTACATCGGCTTTATATAACAACAATGTAAATGTAACCGCATACGTACACATTGAAACAAGCGAAAAAGAAAACGGATATACACTTTTTTCACAAAATTACGCTGATTTCTTTTTTGATTTTTGTACAGTTATTTATATGTGTTGGGTGGATAGATGAATACCTCTCTGTGTGTATTGTGTTGTGGGAATTTTTTATATCACTTTCAATACTAAAAAAAAACAAATCTTCAAAATATTTCGATTCTTTTTTACTACCACACAATTTCGATTTCCCGTTGTAGATGTAACAGTCACGTAGCGTAGTCACAAATACCATTACAATTATTTACATAGATTTTCTTTATTTCACATCGCTGTGTGAGTGTAAGCCCCTAGCCTGTCCATGTATGCGTTTAATAGCTTCACATGTATTTGTACAAAACAAAAAAGTAATGCTGAGAAAATATTTGCCATCATTAGTAGACGTTGTAGATTTTTTTCTTTGCTCTGCTCTTGTTGGCTTTTGGCGTTTTATTTTTTCCGTTCGTTCTTTTCTTTCCTCCAGATACACACAAAATATTTGCTGTAATATCTTTGCTCTCTCGTGTTAGTGTGTGTGTTTTTGTAATTATGTACATATTTAAGTTTAAACAAATTTAGCTTATTATCGTTGTCGTCGTCGTGTCACAGTCATCTTCTTTGTCGAATATTATTATCTAAAGGCGTTTTTTCCATTTCATTCATCGTCGTAGGTTATTTTGTGGTTGAGGGGGTTTTCTTTTAACTTTTTTTCCATATTTTTTTACACACACATAAGTTCATTGTGTTGTTAAGTGGCCATTCAGTTTTGTCACTTGAATGAGCAAAAATTGTGTCTTGTGATTAGTTAATATGACATTGAACTGCTTTGTGCTATTCATGATTTTCGCTGAGAATGAAATGGGAGGGTGGGCGTTTAAAAAATAATTAAATATTGATTTATTCTTTTCTATCTTTAAATAGCAAGAATGAATATTGACTTGTGGGAGATTGGATGCTCTCGTGACGAAAAAATGTAGAATGTAAAATCAATTTATTTTGAAGGCACTGACGGAAAACTGTAACAATGTTTTTCAGGCCTTTAAATAGGAGGTCAAGTTTGCTCTTGAAAAAGGGCTGCCCACATTAATGTATACAATTTTTCCAATTGTATTTGTTTGAAATATAAAATTTTCAAAATGTCTGTTTCCCTGTTATCTGTCATCAGAGAAATATTGGAAAAATTTTAATTTAAATTTGTTTAGGAAGAAAAACATTTTGTATTCAATGCAAGTAGGGTTGTTATTGATATATTTTACCATACTAAGGGAGATTACACAAATATCGCCTTGTTTCGAACTAATTTTTGCCAAAAATATCCTAATTTATTTGTTCAGTGTATGAAAACGAAAGGAAATGAAGTACAATTTTAAAAACATTTTTTTTATTTTCAAATGATTTTTTAAAATTATGTGTGCGACAAATTTGACACACACTGACAGCCCAGGGATCCTATTTTGGGCACTGCTATCTTAAAAAAAAATTCTTCACTGAATGCCAAATATTTCACAGTAAATTATATTTTCGAAATTTAGACTAATTTTTATTTAGTCAGACGTAATGACACGTTGTTTTTTATAAAATAATGATTTTTTTGCTCAAAATATTCCATTGTTCATCAACGGTTAAGAAATCCTTATCCTTAAAAGTTCTATTAAATTTTTGTTAGGGATATTCTTCCCTGAATCGATTGTTTGGTTGATTTCAGAACTGCTACAATCGATATCATAAAGAAAAAATTGTTATCGTGGTAGATTCTTAAAAACATGCAGTTTCTGGAGCAGTCATTTTGATAACTTCCTTACAAAAAAAAAAAAAATACTTCTAATACCCAAATGCCTTTTGTTATTTCTTTTTGACTGTAAATTTAATTTTTTTCAGGAATATCCTTAACACTTCCTTAATCACTCGATATATTTTTTAGCATAATTATAACTTAAAAACTCTATTTCTGTTACATTTTGTGCATCACCTCCCCATTATACTGGGGCATTATACAAAGTGGGATAATCTCATCTTCGACATAGGTGAAGGCACTAATATTCGCAACCAGCGCAATAATTTTAAACTGGGTATATTCCTATACAGTGAATCCCATATTGCGAAGTGTATATTAAATTTGTCGTTCCGTTTGCAAAACCTCGAAATATTTACCGGCTAACCTATAACGTAAAAATTATCTGACGATTTCGCCAATTCCGTCTGTCACTAGGTTTCATATACTCCAAGAATATTCTTTTATTGTTGAGTATATGTCCCATATAACGATTCAGGCCCTTTATAGGTATTTAGCCTTGCTGATAACACGGAACATTTTCAAAACAAAGTCAACTCGACATTGTCCACGCCTTATTTGTCAACCTGAGTACCTGTAGGTTTTTTTTTTTCTGGCAGTAATTTAATTTGTAATAGCCTCCATATAAAACTACTGAATCCATTTTAGACATTTTCAATATTCACCTCTATATCGGTCTAATTTTGGGTATATCTTCCATGTAACGGTCCAGGCCCTTTACAGATATTTGGATGATCCTAGTTGTAAGAGACTATATTTTATAAGCAATTTGCCTTGACATAGACTCCCTTTAAAAATACCCAATCGATTGTAGATATTTTGAATATTCACCTCATGTTGAGTGTCGTATTTAGGGTTTTTTGTTTGGTGCCAAATCTTTCTTCCAAAATTTAGCAATATCAGTATATTTTGGCATATAGCTCTCATATAAGGCCCTGTCCCTTTATATTTTACGAGCCCTAGACTATATTTTAGAAGTAAGAAGTTGCTGAAATTTCACATTCCGGAACCTTGAACTTCTTCAGAGAACATTTTCACACTTCATTTTTTGTATGTTGACAATTTTCCTATCTGAGTCTCTTTAGTTTGATATTTCTTTTTCATTTGACAGCAATTAACCTTTACATCGCCACCATATAATAAAAATAAATTTTTCAATGCTGCCATTATGAAGGCGGGTATATTTAGCGTTCTTATTAGATATCAAATCTGTTTACCAAAATTTATCAACATCGGCCAATTTTTGAGTATAGGTAAATAAATTCTTAACAGAACATATACACTATATGTCAATAGTTCTACATAGCCTCACCTATATAAAAGTCACCATTCATTCAAGGTTCTAGCCCAATTTTCCAACCTGAATTTTGGGCATTTTAAATCTTCAATTTATATTCGAATGTACAGAAAGTTCAATAACTTTTCAAAATAATAGACTATTGGTTAAACGACCAAATAGTTTCCAATAAGAATTTTCTATTGGGATTATTCGAATCAGGCTTCAACTCCATTAAATTATGCAAAATTTGAACAGTCCCTTACTCCAACAACTTGGCGTAAAATTCCTATGTTTTTCCTGACGATTTCATGGAATTAATTATTCATATTTTACTAATTTTTATTAGAAATTTGAATTTCTTTTTAGATTTGTTTCACATTTTGTTTAGGGATCTTGTTAATTTTAGTAAAAAGTTTTCGAAACTTACTTTACTATTCCATTTGTGTTACCTCAGTAGAAGTTAGGTGCCAAAGGGGCGGTTTTGAGTAATATATCTCAATGAGACTACACTGGAGTTTTGAGGATAAATTTTATCCGTTGTAAAATGCAAAATTTTATAAAAAAAAATGTTCTCATATTTATGCATGGGCGATAGGCTATATATGAAGCTTATCGGTATAGAAAATTAAATGATTTCTATACGTGAATTAAAATCTTAAAAATTAATTTTAAAATTTGGAGAGATCTGCTTTAAAAGGAGATCTCCGATTTCCGATCCAATTTTGTTCGGCAGTGACCTAACTGAAATATTTTTTATTCACTCGAATTTTATAAAAACCCGAAATAATTTATTTAAAAAAATAGGGTCATTCTTCGTATTAGATTGATTGATCTGAAGATAAGATGATTTTATGAAGGAAATCCAGAAGAAACAAACATGAAATTGCAAATTACCGACGGAACTAAACAAGTAAATTTTGGGTTTTAAGTCTAACAAAAATTAAAAGTTTTGATTTCAATTTTCTAAATTGTATAAAATTAGAAAAAATATATTTTAAACATCAATTCAAGAGTTATAGTAGAACAGGGTCGAATATATTATATTTCCGTGTTTTATTGCAATATAGCAATTAATAGAGCAGGAAATTCATAGAATATGAAAACTATTTAAAAAAAATATTTGGACAAGAGTACCACATTTTTTTCTGAATAAAAATATATATCAAATTTTCCCAAAATTGCATGGTATAGAAAACGGAGCGAAATAAAGTTCTCTTGTATCACTAAATATTAGAATGAAATGGGAAAATTGCGACCTAGTAACGTTATTCTAAATCCAATAGTTTGAAAATGGTTCAAATTTTTTGAATCAATAGGTACCAATACAGTAAAAAAATATTTCTCAATGGACTAAAATATCACGAACGAAAATAACGATTTTCTATATCTTATGGCCCTCGAATCATATTCCAGCATATTATGTAAGTATAATATTTAGATAGAATTCGAAGTCTTGGGTTCAATTACTTTATTCCCCCAGCTTCAACCTTTAATACAAATTTCGGGACTGTTCAAATTTTGCATAATTTAATGGAGTTGAAGCCTGATTCGAATAATCCCAATAGAAAATTCTTATTGGAAGCTTCCAATTGGAGCTTCAATAAGTTCAAATTAGACTCTATTTAAATAAACTACATAAAGCGTAGAACCTGATTCAGGATTTTGGCACTTTGGAAATAATAAAAAAATTAAAAGTGAATACAAAAATAGTTGCATATGTGTGTGTAAGTGAAGTGTATAGCGTGCAATTACAGATGGTGTTTGATTATATTACTTTCAAATATTTGATTTTCAACACACTTTTTGCTCACCCGATTTTCTTTTTTTGTTTCTTAATTTTATATATAGTAAATTTAAAAATATATATTTATATATATATTTTTTACAAATATATTTGTTTTTTTTTAATTTATAGCAAACCACTACATTAAAGCACAACACTGATAGGATTTTAACATATACAGATAGGGAAAAATATATATTAGACACACATAGACACATCTAGATATACATAATTGCATTACAACATCGATGTACATACCCATTATGTGAAAGAAAATTTTTCAAATATTCTTAACACTAAAAAAATATTTTTTCTTTTCAAAAAAAATTACACACACACAATTTAATTTAATTTTTTTCACAAGCGTAGAAAGTTTTTTTGCAACACTGTTGGAGTTTGTTTGTCCCAAAAAAATGATTTACTTTTAGGGGCAGTGTCAGTTGATAATTTTTCCCCAAGTCCCCTTAAAACCTGATTAATTTAAATGATGTCCATGATGTCTGTCATTCTTTTGAGGTCCGAATGAAATTGAAAATGTCCTTCAACCCAATTGCATGAAACCCACACGAATCACTAAGGACTGGATTTCTTTTGGTGGAGCTGTTGTTGTAACAGACAGACAGACATACAGGCCGGAACAAAGAGGAAAAGGAAACTGAAGCCGAGAGTTGTGCCCCAGCATATCTGTTCATGGCCCCCATAATAAAAAATGCATAGTCGTTGTAGTATTTTTGTGCCCTACCTCACCCAATGGAGTTATCTACAAAAGAATTGAGATTTGTATGCCTTTGTCTCGTCACAGTCGGGTCTTTCGGCTATGGTCCTGATTTTTTTTTTCGCTTGGTCCCTGCCCCTCATCGTTAATGTCGACAATGGTTCGTTTGCTGTTTTTTTCTTTCATCCTGGTCTTGTTCGCCTTGTGGGCCCCCTACTGCCCAAAGCTGTAGTTGTTGCTTCCTCTCCTACACCCCCCTACTAAGCCTTTGTTCAATGCGTGGCCGTAGTTCTTGTCGATGTTGGTTTTTTCGTTTCGTTTCTTCCTTTTATATTTGCTTTAATTTTTAATTAATTTTTGCTGCTATTGTTGTAGTTGTTGTTTGGTTTATTCGTTTTGCTTTTTTGTTCTTGAATTTTATTTTTTTCTCGTTGTTAAATTGCACTGACTGACTGAAGCTGGAGGAGTAGTTCAAAACTCCATGACACGATGATGGCAAAAATTGTTCCAATGTTAATATTTGATATCTGTGCTTGTTCTTGTTGTCGTTGTTGTAGTTGTGCCGTTTAAAGCTGGATACTCTGATGACTTTGTTTCTTGTAGTTTTATATATATTTTTTTTATTATTTTCAGTTCAGATACCAAAAACGGTTTTTAGTCTGTGACGTCCTCGACACGGCGCACAGCCGTTATATTAAAGCGCACCAAGCGCACTAGTTGACGCCTAAACGTCTACTACGAATCAGGTTTGTTGTAGCGAAGCCCAATTTCGGTAATTTCAAATGGCGGCACTACACCACTCACAATGGCAAACGACGGCGCACACACACAGACACGCTCACACAAATCAGAAAATTTGCAAACACACATGTACACCACCCCCTGGGACACAGCCTCACACATCATGTGCTCAGCTCAATATTTGTATGTACATGGCCCGGGCTTGCCAGATTTGTGAGCATCACCAGCCAACGCCACAGCAACAACAACAACAGCAGTCGCCACAATATTGAGCTCAAACTGCGAGCGCACATCATGCTTTGCACAGGATGCTGCTATGGTTGTATTTGTTTTATTGTCGTTGTTGTTGTTCTTGCACAGGATGCTTGGCTGCTGCTAAACTTTAATCCCTTTATTCACTCAGGCCCGCACACACACACAGCCACAGCCGCTCGCACACAATGAGGGTTGCAAAACTTTTTGGGCCATTGTATGGGTGTCTCAGAGTGTGAGCGTATGTGTGTGTTTCAGTGTCTGTGTATTTTGAGTTGCCACTCATTGCCACTAAACTTTCTCAGAAATACAACCGCACGCATACACACACACCAACTCACCAGTTTTGCAGCATTGCTACTTTCTCTCTTTCTCACCGAAAGTTTACTTTTTTTTAACCTCACAAATGTGTTCAACATTGCCGAATCTGTTGCTGTATTTTATTTTTTTTTATCAGCCATTTCCATCTGCCCTCTACATTATCCACCCTCTTGGTCAGGGTCTCATCATCGTCATCATCATCGTATTTCTATGGCAACCGGCATTTTTGTTTCCTTTCGTTGCTCCATCCATTTCAGATGCTGTCGTCGTTTTCCCGGGCCGCCGGTTTCAGTGTTGTATTTTAGCTTAGCCCGGGACCTGTTTGAGCTTTATTGTATTTGTTTGTTTTTAATGTTCGGAAAAATTCACTCATTTCAATGGTGTTGTTGTTACTGCTGCTACTTTAGTTGTAAAATAAGTATGATAAACTTTTGTGTATCTATCTGAAGGGAATTGTATGATAAGGAAAGTAAAAAAGGCGAACAGGAAGACTTTATAGGTGAACTGAAGCTCAGAGAGTCTCCATTGGCGAACTGAAAGGAATTATTTATAGAAGATCTCAGTTAGTGTATATAGTTCAACTGGAGTTCGAGCAATTTTTATTCGACGAGCTGAGGTCCAATGACTCTATATGGACTGCCTGAGGCTCAGAGAGTCTCTACGAAGAGGTAAAGCTTAGATAATTTCTGTATGCGAACTGAAGGTCAGGAATTCGTTATAGACAAATAAAAGTTCATAGATGAAGAGAGTAGCTCGGCGAAGTTTTCTGAACCAGGCTCAGTGAGTCTCTATAAGTGAACTGAAGCTCGGAGTTTTTTGAACGATTTCAGTCCAATAAGGCTATATAGACGAACAGAGGCTTACAGAGACTCTCCGTAAAGCTCAGAGAGTTTCCGTAGGCGGACAGAAGCTCAGATAAACTTCAGCTCATAGAGTCTCTATAGGTGAACTGAAGCTCAGGCAATGATGCTATATAGACGAGTTGAGGTTGAGATAGTCCCTTCGAAAGAGCTGAAGCTCAAAGAGTATCTATAGGTGAACTGAAGTTTAGATAAGTTTTTTGAACAATATGAGGACCAATTAAACTTTGTATGAGAGTTGAGGCTAAGAGAGTCACTACGGAGGAGGTAAATCTAAGAGAGTGTCCGTAAGCGTCAGCAATTCTTTATAGACGAACTGACGCTCAGAGAGTATCTATAGTTGAACTGAAGCTCAGAGAGTCTCTATAGTTGAACTGAAGCTCAGAGAGTCTCTATAGTTGAACTGAAGCTTGAACAATATTTTTGGACGAGCTAAGGTCCAATGATTCTATATAGACTAGCTGAGGCTCACAGATTCCCTTCGGAAGAGCTGAAGCTCAGAGAGTCGCTATAGTTGAACTGAAGCTCGGATAAGTTTTTTTCAACGATTCGAGGCCAAATGGTGCTATATATACGGACTGAGGCTTCGAGAGTCTCTACGTAAGAGGTAAAGCTCAGAGAATATCCGTAGGCGAACAGATGGTCAGATAGTTCCTATAGGCGAACTGAAAGTCAGGAATTCTTTATTGACGAATTAAAGCTTATAAAGTCTCTACAGACAAACTGCTGTTCATAGAGTCTCTATAGGTGAACTGAAGCATCGGCAAGGTTTTTTTTTTTTGACAATCCATTGGTACTATAAACACGAACTGAGGCTCAAAGAGTCTATACGTCAGATCTGAAGCTCAGAGTGCCTATATAGGTGAACTGAAGCTCGGGAACGTTTTTTGAACGATCTGAGGCCCAATGATAATTTTATAGACGAACTAAGGTTTCAGGAGTCTCTACGTAAGAGGTAAAGCTCTGAGAGTTTCCGTTGGTCAGGAATTTTTATAGACAAACTAAAGAGCCTATATAGACAAACTAAAGCTCCGACAGTATCGATAGGTAAGATTTAAGCTCGAGGAGGTTTTTGCACCAGACTCAGGAAGAGTCTCTACAGACGAGCTGTCAAGTCTCCAAGGATAAATCCCTGAGAATCTATATAGGAAATCTGTGGGTCAGGGTATCATTAAATAAGAGAATCTATATAGGAAATCTGTGGGTCAGGGTATCATTAAATAAGAGCTGATGCTCAGAGAGTCCCCATAGTCTCCATAGAAGAGCTAATTCCCCGAGAGTCTATATAGTCGAACTGAAGATCACGGAATCTTCATAGACGAACTGGATCTAAAAAAGTATCCACGGACAAACTGAATCTACGAGAGACTCTTTGAAGGAATTGAAAACCATTGCATCTTTTGCCCTCAGAATTAATGAGGCGAGAGTCAAGAGCTGGAGGTCGTCTTCTTCTATAGACGAACTGGAGGTCGTCTTCTTCTATAGGCGAACTGGAGGTCGTTTTCTTCTATAGGCGGGCTGCAGGTCGTCTTCTTCTATAGGCGGGCTGCAGGTCGTCTTCTTCTATAGGCGAGCTGGAGGTCGTCTTCTTCTATAGACGAGCTGGAGGTCGTCGTCTTCTATAGACGAGCTGGAGGTCGTCGTCTTCTATAGACGAGCTGGAGGTCGTCTTCATCTATAGGCGAGCCAGAGGTCGTATTCGTCTATAGACGATCCGGAGGTCGTCTTCTTCTATAGACTAGTAACTTCTACAGATGAGTTGGAGGCTGTCTTCTACATATTAGTTGGAGGTCGTCATCTATAGACGAGCTAGTGGTCCTACTTTATATAACAGCTGGAGGTCGTCTACTATAGACTAGCTGCGGATCGTCTATATAGGCGAGTTGCAGGTCGTCCTTTATAGGCGTAGTGTAGGTCGATGTTTATAGTCAAGCTACATGTCTTCTTCTATAGACGAGCTGAAGGTTGTCTTCTTCTGTACACGAGCTGAAGGTCGTGGACTGGATGTCGTCCTTTAAATACCAGCTGAATGTCGTGTTTATACACGATTTAGAGATCGTGTTTATACTCGATATGTAGTTCTTCTGTAATATAGTCCATATGAATGTATTTTTTTAGTCGGACTTATATATCGTCTTTAAAGAAGAGCTGGGGTCTTGTTAATAGATGCCGTTTATGTCAACTTTATAATCGAACTGGAGGTCATATTTATAATCGAACTGGAAGTTGGATTTATAGTCTATCTAAAAGTTGAGTTTGTGGTCGAGTTGTGGGGTCATCGGATATGCATAGCACGACCAATCTTTTACCTATAAAGACTCAGTTCATCTATTGATTCTCCTTGCATCCCGTTTATAGAGCCTCGCAACAAATCCTTTAATCGCTTCATCTCCCACCCCTCTCATTTCTTCCATTCTATTTATGACGAAATTTCCTCTCAATTATCACACCACCCACCTCTTATTTCATTACTCTTTATTACAAAAGACACATTTTGCTGGCAATATTGTTTTTGATTTTATACCCCTCGTTTTTTTTTAACAGAGTACAGAGAACATTTTTCGAATTGAATTTTCATCTTTAAATTTTTGCTACATTGACCTTAAATTTTTTGAATGAAAGCCAAACGAAACAAATTGAAACAACACAGCTTTACTGGCAACTTCAAAAAAAAAAACTTTGTTATACACAATAGGCCGAATTTGTACTCCACTGATAATAACATTATCAACATCACCATGTATACCATGTATATATACATATATAAAAGTGAATATTTGTAATAGTCTTCATGCATGATGCGAGGACTAATGCATTTGGTGTTGGTATTATGTTGTATTTAAAAAAACTAGGCTCTCAATTGTATAACTATGTATGAGATGGCATCATAGCATGTGTATATATTTGCTCATATATATAGAAAAAATATGTTTCTTTTTTATTAAAATATTTATATTTAGTGAAAGGCTTTATGTGTTCGCTCCATTTTATGAAACAATGAAAAGTGGAGAACTTTTTTCCCGTTTTTTTATTATTATTTTTTGACATTACGACTGCATATTTTTTTAACAAAATTGGGACCTTTTTTATTGCATGCTTTTAAAGTGAATTAATGAAGAAGTGAGTTCATAGAACAAAAATATTGCACCACTCAATGTACGGTATTCGAAGGAATTTGGAATGCCAAATTATAGACACTTCACAATCCCTTAAACATCGAATATTTGGGAGTCATACCAAAAATTGAACGACATTGAGAATCATTAGTATCGTCCTGGACTCTGCACATTTCGACTTGTTTTTTTCCCTCAGGATGTATGCATTTTGATACGGTAAAAATGTGCCTAATCGAAATGTGGGTTTGATGCGCACGATAACTCTCCAAAAGAGTAACCGATGTAATCCAAATTTTGCACATCGTAATATTTCCTCCAAACATAAATCATGTTCAAAGATGGGAAATATGGCTTCACTCCTTCTCGTACCCCCACAAAAAGGGTCAATTTAAATTTAAAATGTCGGATTTTATCCAAACTTTACACATCGAAATATTTTTACCAAGCCTAGATAAAGTCCGAAAATGGGGAACATCGATCCACGCCTTCCGGTACCTCCGCCTCCTCCAACCCCAACACACCATCATATTTTTACTTCTGATACCACCACACCCCAACCCCCACCCACCCCTACAAAAAATTCTTAATAATTTATTAATCGAATATCAACCGAATGGACTATTTGAAATAAACTCTGCACAACCTTACATTATTATCGGCGTCTTCAGTCTACTACCTTCCCCTCAGTGGGTCAAGATAGTCAATTTTTATAAATCAAATACTAAGCGATTGGTCTATCCGATTAGACCCTTATTTTACAGATTATAATATTTTTACCAATACTAGATCAAGTCCGATGATGGGACCCATCGGTCCACTCTTGCTAATACCTTCTATAGAGCACCACTTCTGACACCTCTACACAGATGATTATAATATTTTTACCAATACCAGATCAAGTCCGATGATGGGACCCATCGGTCCACTCTTGCTAATACCTTCTATAGAGCACCACTTCTGGCACCTCTACACAGATGATAAAACCAGTGAACGAAGCAGTAAAGTCGGACGTGGCCGACCATTTGATACCCTACACAACTACCACGAAAATCTAACTTTATGGGGTTCTATATTCTGAGCCTGGGCAATATTTCATAATATTTGCATCCTCCAACTATACCAACTATAGGTTAACAGCTCATCTTTCTAACCCTGGCATATTTTCCAAATTGTGTTTTCCCGAGGTGAATATTTACGCCGTTAAATAAAAATTTGATCATTTTAGGTTTTGGTTTATTTAACCTTCGGAATATTAACCGATCATTATCTAAACAGGCGTCCTTAGTATTTGGTCAGATCCCCTTGACCGTGTAAAACATGTGATGTTCTGCATATGATAATGACCTATGGAGCGACTAGAAAATCTGACAAAAATAATGTTTTCTGTTCATTACACAGCCAAAATATCACCTCAACATTATATGCGTCGTCCCTGACCATACCCGGAACTTCAAATTTCCAAAGCCATTAGCGCGACATTTCCGCCCTCTAGTGGGGTAATAATAATACAAAACAATATTATAACACATATACCCCTTAAATATTTATGTATAAGTTCCACATTCGAGTGCCTACAAGAATATAATTGGTATCGATTTAAAGGTCAACCACTCCTCGCGGGTCTATGTCCCTCTGTGTCCAGTCGACCCGCAAAATTATGACTAATCTTCATCATAACAGTCATGCTTATTCTTTGACCAGATACCCTTTCTGGTGTAAATTTTCGTTATGTTCCGGTCATAATTGTCGTCTCTAGAGCGACCAGAGAATAGAAAAAAATAAAGTTTTGGTCCATTTCATCCTCTAAATATTACCAAAAACATTATGGGTCCTCTTTGGTCGGAATTCGTCCTACATTCAAGATTTCGTGGCGATTGGTCCATGCCCTGTAGCGTGTTTACAAATTATAATGGACAGATGGACGGACGGACACATATGTCTACATCGACTCAGCTAGCGAATAATAAAACCACTCTTACTACACACTGGTTTTATTAGACCGTAGACCTCCTCAAATCAATAAACTGTAGGTATAAATCTGTCGGCAACACCGACTGACACTTTTTAATCGTTTTAATTCAAATCTATCAAGGAAGTAAGAGTTTGGTACCTCGTTTATCACATATCCTTCCTAATTTTGAATAAATAACAAAAATCCCTTTTCGAGGGTTTTTCGCTCCAAAAATGGCACCCAACATTTGTTAGCTTAATTATATGTCAACATTGGTTTACTTTAAGTTCATTTTAATTTCTTTAGAGCGATTTTAACGATACTCGTTAAATTTCCGACCGCAAAAGAAAACAATTTTCGGTTACCTCTATTAAAATGTCAAATACCCACCCACCCATGTCTAGATAGGACAATAAATCACTTTGTAAAAGCATTCAAACATAACTTTCACGCCTCCCAACCAATTGCCACCAACAATACTAATGCGGGAGGTAAATTTATTACATAATGTTTACGTTCCTAGGACATAAACGCCTTTTACGGATAATTTACAGACCTTTGGCAAATCAGCCATAGATTAAAATCAATTTTCTACAAAAACAAACAAATTTTACGAAAGCAGCCTTAGATGCCTCTGCTTTTCGTGGAAGTAACGTAAAAGATGTCATTCTGAAAAAAAAGAGTAAAATGTTGTTGGAAAAAAATATTGCCGCCTAGAGAATACCATTGACGAAGGCAAAGGTTGTCACGTATGTGTGTCTACACGAGTATGTGTTTAAATCTCCTGTTTTTTTCTTTCTTCTTATAAGAATATTTAGAAAAAAAACATACCACTTAAGTATGAGCTCAGGAACCAGCCCGAAACTGTGGGTCGATCGTATGGCGGATATGTCCTCGGTAAGGCAATTTATAAATATAGGTTACGAAAACCTCATTTTATCTTAGAAAGCAAAGTAAACGAACATTGATGTTAATATGGGGAGAAAAAGAAGAGGAAGTATAAAGAAGAGGCTACAACAAAATCAACAACGACAACGAAGGAGGACGACAGTAAAATGTATGACATTAAATTACCTTTTCTGGGCTACAACTGAATACCAGTCACACACACACACACATATATGACCAACTGAGGAACCAGAAGTAAGAGTTACAACGATGCAAAGACACCGGCAACAAGAACAAATCACTCTGCCACAATTGACTCATATCGTACGAGATGCTACATATTTTTCCTGGGTATCCTTTCGAAAATGATAATTTTTCTTCTTGTACTTCCTCGAAAGTGAACCATTTACACGAAAAAAAATATCCAGGGCTTAGAAGTAAATTTCAAATCGCCTGCTAACAAAGACATTACCTTGCAAAGAAAAAAAAAACTCTCCACTCATTTCAGTTTCACTCAAGACTCAGTGATGCTGTTACTCATCACAAAAATACTGAGTATTTTTCCGTTTTCTTGTAAGTTGAGCATTGTTGCTAGTATTTTTATTGATTTATGTGTGTTGTGTCGACTTACATACATATACAATCACCTAAATTGAATTGTATATGTGTATAAATACCTTACCTATACAGATAGAAATGATTTCACACACACACTTACAACACACAAAAAGTTATTTTCTTCATCCTTCTCTTCCTTGTATGCGAGAGTATTTTCAATACCATAAATTCTGAGAGCTTTAAACGATTTTGTGTTTGTTTTTTTCACTTTGTAGCTATTGTTGTTGCTGTTCGCCTTAACATGCCATGCCATACCTTGGCTCGAGCCCAAACTCAAAAGTTACTACGTGATGTACAGCATCTGTAGCCACAACTAGATTGGTGGCAGCAGCAGCAACAACAAAACTGGTGGCCGGGGAGCAATATACGTTAGCATTTAGGGCAACAAGGACGAAGGGTTCTGTAAGTACCTCTGCTGCCACTGCCACATTATACCAACAACCGGTGGCAGCAACACCAACACAACTATATTGTCCAGGGTGACCATCGATATATAATTTGTATATCCTCCTCCAGAGTTTGCTGCTACTCCTAGTATGACTGATATTGAAAAATGTTGCATATCAGTCCACGATTTTATATATTTCCCCTACATAAAGGAACTCTGCTAATATTCGACATTTTTAGGATTTTGGTTACATTTTTCTGCGGAATTGTAAAATACCGGTGTTAGGACACGTTTTTTAAGCGAATTGGCTTTAATTTGATTTTTCAGGTTCTAATGGGCTGTTGAATCTTCATAATAAGAATTATCATGATGAAATTATACTGGGGATACATAGTCGAGCGCAAAAGACAAAAGATTTTTGCCACTGAACAAAAAGTCCATTTTTAGAGTTTTCAATTTTGGTCTTTGACTAAAAGCCGACTTTTCAATCTTTCCATTTTGTTAAGCCTTTCTAATTTTACCATCTAATGCATTTAAAATTTTTATTATAGAATGTGTAATTTTTGGGTAATTCGAAAGTCAATCTATAAAAGTATGATAATAAACCAAGTATTTATGAAAAAATCAAAAGTCGATCTTGAGAAATTGACTTTGCGATTTCCTCAAAGATCAAAAAGTAATTTCAGGTAACTCCTATTATTCGGTATTTTGATTTATCAAATTATTATGGTGTGTCAAATCTTCATACCAAAAGGTATCAATGTCAGTTTACGGTCTGGTATAGCTCCCATAGAACGTTACCATCCGATTTTTAGTATTTTGAAGACATTAGTCGGATTTTGCAACCGATGGGGATGTAATTTGATAAAAAGGGTTCTAGAAAGCGGCCTAATGGAACCTCATGGAAAATTTCAAAGCGATCAGCGCTATATTTCCGCCCTCTAGTGTGGTAATGGGTTACTAAATAATATCTGAGTAGGTAAGCACCTGTAAATATTTAAGCGTAACTCCCACATCCGACTACATACGACAATATAATTGGTATCAATTTAAATGTCATCAACCACTCCTCTTGAATATATTATCAACTTTTCGGGTCCATGTCCTTCATGGTCAAATATATACGCCATAGAATACAAATTTTGTAATTTTTCACACAAAAGTCAGGGTTCATTTGACCCGCTAAATATTGACCGATCTTCATCGAAACAGGCTTATTTTTTGGCCCGATCCCCTTCTCCATGTAAAAATTGCGAAGTTTGGGTCATAATTGCGGCCTCTAGAGCAACCACAAAAACCGACAAAAATTAAGTATTTGGTCCATTTCATCCGCTAAATATTAACTGATCTTTACCAAAAACAATAGGGGTCTTCATTGGCCAGAACCCACCCTACATGAAAAATTTCGTGTAGGTTCGCGAATCTGCACTTGAAATGTGCGCACGTTGTGCAGAACAGGCGCAGTTTTCGTTTTGGCGGATGAACTCAAGAAGGACAAAGTCGATATTATTGCTTTACAGGAAATGCGATGGAAAGGAACAGGCGTAAGTAAATCAGACGATTACCCACTGTATTATAGCTACCATGAAACGAGACATGAATTTGTCTGTGGATTTATGGTTAACAGGAAAATAAAAGACTTCGGGTAAAGGTGGAAAAGTACGGAGAACACAAGCGAATATCAATTTTTTGTCATATCCTATAAATGAAAAAGGTGCCAGTCGACGTCAGTATTTATAAGCTTTTTGTCGAATTTTCCCATCGGTGCGGATTTAGTTTGGCATTCCGAGTTATCCTCCATATAAAGGTTCCGCCTCGTATTGGTATTTTGAAAGTTTTATCCGCATTTGCCCACTGTAGTGCTTTTATTTTGCTTTCTGTTTTCTTGAAGGCTAAACATATAGAAAATTGTTCGATGTAGGTTCATGTTTCGACGGAGCCCCTAGTTTGAGCCTGAGCAATATTTCGTAATATTTGCACCCTCTTCTCCGATTAGAAGTCAACAGCACCGAATATTACTAATATCCAGTACAGCCCTTCTAATTACTTATCCTGATTCCCTTCACTGTGGGTTGTGTTGTGATGTTTGGCATATAATAAGGGCAAATATATATTTGTCATAGAATACAAATTTTGTCATTTTTCGCACAATAATCAGGGTCCATTTGACCCATTAAATATTGATCAATCCTAATCAAAACAGCCCGATCCCCTTCTCCATGTACAATTTCACGATGTTCAGACCGTAATTGTGGCCTCAGGAGCGACCAGAAAAACCGACAAAAATTAAGTATTTGGTCCATTTCATCCTCTAATTATTAACCGATCTTTTAGGGGGTCTTCATTGGCCAGAACCCTACCGACATGCAAAATTTCGTGAAGATTGGTCCATAACTGTGGCCTGTATCGTGTGTACAAATTATAAAGCACAGACGGACGGACACACATGTCTAGATCGATTACGCTAGTCGAAATATGCCGATCGGTAAACTGAAAGGTGGGTCCAGGACTAATATTTCGCGGCGTTACAAACTCTTGGGTCTGCACAAAGCAATAATACCCTGACAATATTGTTGTGTAGGGTATAATTACAGTGACAATTTTTAATTCCGAATACTCGTAGGATAAAAAGATCTTCACAGCAAGTTTGGTGTCGATTTCCAAATAACAGGCCGGCTGGTTGGCGAACTTTTTATGCCCTCCACCATGAAATGGACATTTGACGGGATCTATCATAATAAATGGACCGATATCTATCATTTTTGCAAGGTGGATTTGCTAGCCAATGGGAACTCTAAGTACCAAATAACTATCAATTCTGTTGAAAAACCTGTCAAAAATTCCCAAAATACAGAATATTTGGGGATACCGTTATATGGTCGCCGATATATCCCATTTTCAATACCAAACATCCAAGGAGTGGTAACAATGTATGTGCAAAAAGAACTATCTTAAATATTGATATCTCCATCATGATAGATCAAGACATCATGATACTGCATGGAGTATTAGGTGAATATTTCGAGATATTGCAAATGGAAGGTCAAATTTAATATGGTCCACTCCATCTTATGATGGAGGGTACAACTAACGATTCGATTTAAACCAAAACTTTGTACAACCTTATATTTAATCACGCCTGTACCTTCAAGTACCTCCCCAAAGTGTCAAATTTCAGTTGGTATTAAAAAATATATTTTATTTCAAAGGACATTAAAAATGTTTATTGTCCTTTTTTCAAAGTGTCAATTTTGTCCCCAATCGCTTTTCACCTGATCATAAAATTGTAATATAATAAAAGTTCATTCCTTTCCAAGCAACAAATAATCATAAAATAAATCCTCATTTATTGTTGCAAAGGCAACCCTATCACATACATATACACTGTGTTGTGTACCCACCCCTCTATATTGTGGCATCCTTAACCTTAGCATCATCAATTCTGGTGCTGATGTTTTGGCAATTCCAAAAAAAAAAAAAAAACGAAAAAAAACTCCAAAAGAAACACCGTCACTAACTACACCCCAAAAATACACCCTCCTCCATCAAAGGCAACTGAACAGAATAACGGGGAAGTCATAGTGACCCTAACAAAGACTGTCACACAAATTTGTGCAGCCCCTGTGAGATTTACTCCCTATGTCGTCGTGTTTGGATAAAATGGGGTGGTACACACACATACAAGCATACTTGCACACACATCTACAAATGTTCATAACAAATTCTCATTCATTAAGCCTTGCCATCCATCCGGTATTCCGCTGAATCTCTGGGCTTTAGATTGATGTTGTTGCTGTGTGTACTTTTAAACCAGCTTGAGCTGTCATACGGACTGCCAGTCGGCCGGGCTGGCTGCCTGTTTCGAGAACTGGGTGCACAGTAAATTTTTGCCTAACTTAAAAACCCGGGCAATATATTTTTATTTTTGTTCTTAGCGAAAGCTTACAAACGACGATGACGATGATGATAACGATGTGTAAGACTTCGGCAAATGATGATAACTTTGCTGTGCAGGATAGCTACAACATCAGCGATGGCTGACTGGCTGATATTTGCAACTAATATTTGTTCTCTTTATTAAAGCATCCGCCGATGTGAGCCAACCTTACCTTTGCCTAAGCTGTACATGCCTGGCATGTTTTCGGTGTAGGTGTGTGTGTGTGTCGACAATGATATGGATGCTGCAAACTTTGTTGCCATTTACAGCAGCGCTAAGCTGTGCCGTGCCTTTAAATAATGGGAGTTGTACTCATGGTCGTTCTTGTTGCGTGAATTCTTGTTGTTGTTGTTTTTTTTTGTTATTATTACAGTCGCTGCCACAGCCATATGCCAACATCTGTACACGTTCCACATTTCCGACTTCCACAGGCGTGGATTTTTTAAAGAATATTTTTTCAAGGACTTCCACAGGCGTGGATTTTTTAAAGAATATTTTTTCAAGGACTTCCACAGGCGTGGATTTTTTAAAGAATATTTTTTCAAGGACTTCCACAGGCGTGGATTTTTTAAAGAATATTTTTTCAAGGACTTCCACAGGCGTGGATTTTTTAAAGAATATTTTTTCAAGGACTTCCACAGGCGTGGATTTTTTAAAGAATATTTTTTCAAGGACTTCCACAGGCGTGGATTTTTTAAAGAATATTTTTTCAAGGACTTCCACAGGCGTGGATTTTTTAAAGAATATTTTTTCAAGGACTTCCACAGGCGTGGATTTTTTTAAGAATTTCCATCAGCCTGGATTTTTTAAAGAATTTCCATAGGCCTGGATTTTTATACCCTGCACAACTATGTTGTCAGGGTATTATAGCTTTGTGCAGTCCCAAGAGTTTCTAACGCCGCGAAATATTGGTCCTAGACCCACCTTTAAGTATACCGATTGTCATATCTCGACTAGCTGAGTCGATCTAGAAATGTGTGTCCGTCTGTCCATTATAATTTGTAAACACGATACAGGCCACATTTATGGACCAATCTTCACGAAATTTTGCATGTAGGATGGGTTCTGGCCAATGAAGAGCCCAATTTTTTTTTTTTTTTTTTGTAATGATCGGTTAACACTTAGGGGATGAAATGGACCAAAAATCCATAGTCGTGGATTTTTATACCCTACACAACTATGTTGTCAGGGTATTATAGCTTTGTGCAGCCCCATTTTTGTATACCGATCGTCATATCTCGACTAGCTGAGTCGATCAGGACATGTGTGTCCGTCTGTCCATTTTAATTTTTAAACACGATACAGGACACAATTATGGACCAATCATCACGAAATTTTGCATGTAGGATGGGTTGTGGTCAATGAAGACCCCTCTTGTTTTTGGTAAAGATCGGTTAACATTTAGGGGATGAAATGGACCAAAAACTTTATTTTTTTCTGGTTTTCTGGTCGCTCCAGAGGCTGCATTATGGCCAAAGCATCGCGAGGAGAAGGGGATCGGACCAAAGAAAAAGCATGCCTGTTTTGATAAAGATTGGTCAATATTTACCTGGTCAAAAGGACCCTGACTTTTGTGTGAAAATGACAGAATTTGTATTCTGTGCCGTATATATTTACCCCTGAAGAATATAGACCGGAGAAGTTCAGAGTGTATCTAAAAGGAGTGGTTGACCTTTGAATTGATATCAATTATATTGTCGTATGTACACTTAAATATTTACAGGTGCTCACGTATTGATATATTATTTAGTAACCAATTACCACAATAGGTGGC
>NW_026880703.1:0-31877 GCF_032173495.1 Musca vetustissima | reverse complement strand
TTGGTTTGACTAAGATTTTCGTGTTGTTGATGTGGATGGGACAAGAAGGATTGATGGGGACAGGATTTGGTGAATTTGAAGGATTCCGGTTTACCGAACCAACCGAAGAAATGTTTTCACCTCGTGCCCCCTACGCAAACAATTCACACACAATCTACGACGTTTCACTGTGGAAAATCTAGCCGATAGCGACATACTTTTGAATCGAGGACATTCAAAAAGCTGATGGGACTGTTGAGGGCAAAGAATACAATCATTCTTAGGAGAAGATGGGGAATTACGATAAGGATATGGTTTCATGACATGGGTTTGAAGTTTTTTATCGCCAGATTTTTTGACTGAGTCATTTCCTCGCATACCATGGAGACACATGAGTGTTTGAATCCGTTCCGTTAAAAATCGATCGAGGTCTTCCCAAAGCGAAACAGATGACTTGACTTTAACACTTTGGTCCCACAAGGTTTGTGTAATTTTCGGAAGCCTTTGAAGACAAATAAAAACTAAGAACGGATCCCAATTATCCGTACGAACGTCGTAAATGGACATTGCGGACAAGCAACCATTGATACCACGCTGGATTTGTTTAAGACCCGAACTTGTCTAACTTGAAGTACAGGAATGGCAAATAATATATTAAACTGATTATGAATCAACATACGAGGATTATCGTAAGTGGCTTTCAAAGCGTTCCACGCCAGACCAAAACTGCGGTTCGTTAAGGGGAATTTGGAAACAATCTCACGAGCTTCCCCTCTAGTTTTTCGCGTCAAATGACAAAGACGCTCAATATCACTCAACCGTGAATTGTTTATAAATACCGTGCTAAAAATGTCTCTAAAGGTTGGCCACGAAAGAAAATCGCCCTCGAAAATATCAGTATCACAAGGAGGCAACGCTAGATTATGGACAATGTCTAAATTTTCTGGCTCAACATTAAAACTCGAATTACCTCTAGGAATCCCAATACTTGATATTGGGGAGCTAGAAGCCTGAGTACCCACATTTCGACAAGTGTGGGTGGACGAGTTCGTTTTATTTAAATCAGTATCGCTAGCCTGGACTTCCGTAGAAGGTGCAGACTGTGTCTGGACTTCTTGAGGAATATCAGACGGATCCCGATTTACTTGAACGCTTTCTTGCCGAAGTTTGTGCAAGGCCCGGTTTATCATTGCTAGACAATCCATATACATGTCATAGACGACCTCCTGTTTCGAATCTACAGAATCGACATCTTCCTGACATGAATCCTCAGACGATTCTAAAAAGCAAATACATTTTTCAAACGAATTTTCTACACTTGCCCATTTTTTGCTTAATTCGGCACTTCTAACTTCTAAGACAAAGATATCTACATTATCTTCCTTTAAAGCCCGAAGTTTATCACACATTTTGACTAGAGCGTCCGAAACTCTGATGTAGGTATTTAGAGGAGTAGAAGGCATAATTACAATGTTCTTTTTAATCGCACGAACACGAGAAATTATCCAAAAGAAAAAACTATTTAGTTATGATTTAAACCAAAGCTTTTCCAATAAAAAGCTGACAACAAGTTGAAATCGCTACGACAAAATAAATTTCTTCCCCAAAAAACAGCAAAATTTGCTAAGATTTCCTTAGAAAATCGATAAGAATTCGAAAATTTACCAAAAAATATCCGAAAAGATTCAATAATTTGCAGAAACAAACCTACTTCCGTCTCGAAAGTTGAATAAAATTCACCAAAAGTATAGATTTTCGACAAAATCTCAAAAACTATCAAGAAAATTAATAAATAATTCGATATATACGACACAAATTTTTAATGAAAACGGCAACAAATTACTATTTTTATTTCAAACTAGCGGGCCCGGCAAACGTTGTCTTGCCTAACAATATTTTTGATGTATAATTTTCGGCATTTTAGGTTGTTTTTATACCCACCATCATAAGGTGAATTGTATATATTTTTGTAACATCTTGGTATTTATCAGAGCACACATAGGGTAACATTACAAAACTGAATTTGATGTTTATGAGTGAGTTTTGTTGCTCCCTCCACGATTTAAGATATAAATTTTATATTTGCACATACATTTGTACTACTCATAAGATGGCCTAGCGTTGTCCTGCCCCTGTATTCTGTAACTTTTTAACAACATTCGATATTGTCTATTTTACAACAATTTCATTTGTTTGGTTTATTGTTTTTACAATAACAAAAGAAATTTAAACAATATCGAATGTTGTTAAAAGTTACAGAATAGGCCTACTGGTGAAACACGACACCTCCCCTGTTGGCCAATTCTGGCCAATTGCTATCTTCAAACGGTACAGTTGTTGGCAGTAGAGATCAGAATTTAGCGTTTGGCCATATGAAAGCAACTCATAATAAATAATCCCATTCCAGTCCCACCAAATGCATAGCAGAACCTTCCTGGTCGTTAGGCCTGGTTTGGTCACCGTTTGAGGTGCTTTACCGCTCTTTGACCACGATCGTTTTTGGCATAGGGTTCTCATTTCTAGTCACCATCCGTTTATAAAAATAAGAGTATCTCATTCCGTTTGGTCAAGGCTTCGCAGATGGAAATTCGATCCATTCCATTTTTTTCTGTTAATTGGTGAGGCACCCAACCATTGAGCTTATTTTTGAATCCAGCTTTGTGTGAATGGTTTAATTTTTAGCTCCTGGACGATGTTACGACATGCCTGTAAAATTCGATCGTTCCACCGGTCTAATGGATTTCTTTTTCCCAAACCTAATATTAGGGATACTTATTGGGAAGAAATTCTCCCTAATTAGAATTTTCCATATTGACTCAAGTATTCGGATATCCCCATCTAACGGCATCCCTTAATATTCGGTATTTGGCTGCAATGTTATGTTCGCCCAAGCTTTCAAATATCCCCCATGTAATAGTAATCCACCTTTTTCGATACTGTGGGGGATTTCGGCACGTTTGGTTATATATTTGGTAGAATGAATCGTACTGAAATTGTCAATATTGGTTAAATCTTTGAGGTACCCACAATATTCGGTACTTTGAGGAGTTCGGTATTTTAGGGAGTGCTTCAGCCGAAGTGCTGTAATGTTTTATTTTGGATGAAGAAAACCTGTTTACAAAAAATTATCAATATTGGTGCAAATTGGTCCGGGTAGCCCCATATAATGATATACTCTTATTGTTCGGTATTTTCTCATGTGGTATTAGTATATATCCATACCCATTGTAGTATCGTATATCATTCATGTCATATATAATTCCGTGATATTGAAAGGATAAAACACATTTGCGGAAACATTTCTATTCAGGACCAAGTTTTGTATAGCTCCTACATACGGGTCCCGCACCATTTTCGGATTTGTAAAGAATTTGACGGAATGGATGGATCATGGATTTGGCTTAATGCAATAAAAAGGCGCCATACATATTTCCTGTTTAATTTTCAGTATGTTGAAGTTCTTACCCCCCGTTTTCCAATCTACTACACATACTGTGTAACATAGTCCCCATATAAATGTCCCGGCCGATTTAAGGAATCGACATATTAGGAAGTACAAAAGTTCGATCTTAACAACGATTTTTCATGGTATTAAATATATTGGTAGTTGACATATTGAGGTAACATCATGAGACTCTTTGTTATAACAAATGCTTTTTATAGTTGTTCTCTTTCAATATGAACTTAATTTTCTCTGTGATACACATATGCGATTAAAGACATTGACCAACGATTAGGCATATAACCACCATATAATGGTACATTTTAGGTACTTCAATAAAAACATGTTCCTATTATTATTTTCAAGAAGAATAATCTAGGGCACGTGTCTTAGAATCAGAACTCTTTCTGAATCTTCAGATTTTCATCCTTGCATTTGTTCCAAAATGTACGTGAATTTTATGGAAAACGTGTACATACAATGATCGCGAATTCATCTCACTTATTGTTTTGCATTCTCAGAAAAAAAGTTTCGTTACAATGCCAATTGAATAAAATAAAATATTTTGAAAATTTTCAATATTTGACAAATGAATATTTATTTTTTCATAACATTGTTTTTCATAATATTTTTTTTCATAATATTTTTTCTTTTTTGCAAATTTTTCGCGATTTTTAAATTTTTCTCACCTTTTAAACCTTCCCTGAAGCTCTACGAATATTTTAAGACTAAGATAAGAAAAATCCGTTCAGCCGTTCTCGAGTTTTAGCGAGACTAACGAACAGCAATTCATTTTTATATATATAGATTACAATAAAAATAATAATTTTTACAAACCGATGAACACTGTCGTAATTGCGGACTGTAGGGTAAACGATAAGCTAAAATGTCCAAAAGTAGCTTTCAATTTGTTCATACACACTACTAATCAATTTACAAAACAATATTACTTTGTTCCAAACGTGCCAACACGCCACAATCGACCGACCCGATTAGTGTAGCGTACACGCAAACAAAAGAAAAACGAAAAAATTATATTTATCGTAGGCAAGCGACGGCTGCCTATTACGATATTAGTAGTTATGTGTGTAGCGTGTGTGTATGATACTGCAGTAAACAGACAAGCGACCGTACAACGTAAATATGTCGCTAGCGTATATACGTGTATATTATTGTGTATTATTGAACAGGGATATATGCGAATATTAAAGGGAAAGGGACCGTTTATTTTTCTATTATTATTCGCACAACACAGTGGTAATAGGTAAAGAATATTTTGGAATCTAATATTTATTATTAAAATTAGGTCGATGTTATTAATAAAATTATCAAAATTTAACACAAACGTTAATTAAAATTCATTAATAATATGACCACACACATTAATTAAAAAACACTTTTTTGAGCAGTTTTTTCCACTTTGTTTCCACTGTTCAATACTAGGCAAACGAAAAATTAAAGGCGACAAACGAAAAAATAAGGATTAGCGACACGTTATAAAGCGACCTTTGTTGATGTATCGTTATATATTTTTTAGTATTATGGACTTTGGACTTTTTTTATTTGTTTATTATTATTTTTTTTTCGCGAGCTCACAAAAATAAAAATCACTGCACTCACCTACCTGATTTGTTGCTGATGATGTTTGAAGATGATGAAGTTGATGAGGGTGATTGTGAAGTTGTTGCTGGTAATCTGTCGAAATGCATACAAATAAAAACCAATTAGAATTCCGCTTCCAAAGCTCGAATCCGGCTCGAAGGACCAAAATGTTAAGGCGCCGAAATTGCGTTTCGAAAAAGGGAAAGAAATAAAACACGAACGTTTTAGTCCGTCTGATGTTTGTACTTTCCTTACTACTATCATTTACTCTAATTGTTTAAGTAAGAATCGCCTTTAGATGCATTGTTGGGAAATGCATCCTTTGAACGCTCGTGTTCATTGTGTTTGTTTGCATACTCATTAGAAAACTTCATACTCCTTATTGTTACAACATTGAACTGTCAGTTTTCTAATGAGTATTGTTTTGCGCCAATGTCACTTTGCAGCATTGTTGTTATTGTTCATCTTCTCGTCACGATCGCTACACGTAACACAGGTAATCTGTTCTTTCTCCTTTTCTTCCCCTATTATTACTTATATTTAATTTATCAATAAAATTCTGGAATCAGAAACTAAAACGTTCGTGTTTTATTTCTTTCCCTTTTTCGAAAAGCAATTTCGGCGCCTTAACATTTTGGTCCTTCGAGCCGGATTCGAGCTTTGGAAGCGGAATTCTAATTGGTTTTTATTTGTATGCATTTCGACAGATTACCAGCAACAACTTCACAATCACCCTCATCAACTTCATCATCTTCAAACATCATAGATTCCGTTCAGGAATTTTTGATGTTAAAGGTGCACCTCGCACATGTAGACTGGTCGTCGAAAATACCGATAAAATCGGGGAAATAATCGATAAATGCCTTTAAAATGCAAACAAATCATAGAACAAAACGTTGCATATTTCACCAAATTCGGACATTCCGAAGCATGTTAAAAAAAGTTCCATAATTCATATAAAAATAATGGATTTTTCCCCAACCTAATATATTGGGAAAATATTATTCATATTTTTATTGCAGACATTTTACATAAACTTAATGGTAAATAGTTTCTCAAATATATTTTCCATGGATTCGTTTTTGCAAAAGCCAGTTTTGATAAGGCAACACAACGGTTTCATATCAGCGTAAAATTCTATGACGATTTAAGCATGTCCGTCTGTTTGTTGTAATCACTCTAGCTCTAAATGAATTGGGATAGATCGCCAAAAGTTTGCATAGAGTTTTCTTTTGTCTGCAGGCAAGTGGAGTTCGAAGATTAGCTATATCAGCTCACGTATAGACATATAAGGGTAACAAATGGAACATAAATAACTTGTATTGGATTTTGTGTCGAGATACATTTTGTATAGCGCACTGTGCTGCAGCACAGTATACCAAATGGTGTATGTCAAAGTTGCTGAAATACGTTCATTTATATTAGTTCAAATATCTATGTACTTCACACTTTTAATTTCGTCCGATTCCATTTCAATGGTCTTCACATGTACTTCACACTTTTAATTTCGTCCGATTCCATTTCAATGGTCCTCCAAAGATGAGATGTGAATTCTATCTACAGGATTTTGTACATATGAGCATCTCTTGTATGTACACAAAGTGGTGTAGCGTGTCATATAGTAGACTCGTCCGATTTATTTGCATTCCTCACTAGTTTTCATTAAAAATGTTTACATTTTCATCTCAGATTCCAGGTAAAAGTGTACAACATAAGATGACCGATGACCAATGACCGATACCATCTTGCAATACGCTTTTGCTTTCTGGCTTTCATAAAGTTTCCGAATTTATGCCTACCACTAGCCATTAACACTACCCTTAGCCACAAATCAATCTGACGTATTCCATAGTCTGATAGTACATCGGTTTTTTATTTATATGATAATATATCCCAACAAAATGCCTAAAATAAGTCTGCAACACTTTGAGTAAGAAAACAAATAGATGAGTTCATTAACATAATATTTTGTTTTCGACTTCCACAACTTCCAATCAAAATATAGACAATAATAAAAACAACTAACCAAACAGGGTTTTTTTAATACAAGTCCAGTCCCATTATTAAATTTTACCTGCAACGATATGAATATGTATTTTATCAAAAACCAAAAATTTGTTTTTATCATAGAGTGAGTTGGAGTTGCTTCGTTTTGGGTATTTATGCCATTGGCGTCAATGGGTACTATTTATTTTTGTAGTCTAGTTCTAAAAAAAAACATTTGCGTCTATAAAGGTGTAATATCATCCGAGAACAAAACTTTTATTTAATGTAAACAAGAACATTTAGCCTTGACGAACTATGACAATGTTTACGGTCATTGTTAAAAGTCAAATATGTATGGGAGTATGGGTATGGGTGTTAATAAAAAGGTCAAATAAAACATGTAGAAAAATTCGGCATATTTTACAGGCGTCACCTAGATCAAAGGTGAAGTGTGTGTCATATATGGCACGTGTCTGCTTCCAAACAAGTACAACATTAATGGTAGACGGGTTCATTTATACCACAGGAATATTAGTCGTTATTGTCATTGAAACGAAATATGCATGCATTGTATGTAATGATCTCATATTTATTGCTTACAAACCTTACAAAAAGTACCCCATTTAGTAATGTAGGTAATTCAATTCTAATGTAGATCATGAATAGTGCGCCCATTTTTAGGATGATGCAACCAAGTAATTTAGAAACATTTTGAAGTCGATTCTTGTAGCTTAACATATATAAGTCTATAGCACACATCCAAGTTTTTGCTAATCTACTCAGGACCGAGGGTTAATCAAAACACCTGTCCCTTCAGGTGAGTGCTAATTAGGTGACCGGCACGGTAATCAAAAAAGTAGGTCCGTCTGATGTTTGTACTTTCCTTACTACTATCATTTACTCTAATTGTTTAAGTAAGAATCGCCTTTAGATGCATTGTTGGGAAATGCATCCTTTGAACGCTCGTGTTCATTGTGTTTGTTTGCATACTCATTAGAAAACTTCATACTCCTTATTGTTACAACATTGAACTGTCAGTTTTCTAATGAGTATTGTTTTGCGCCAATGTCACTTTGCAGCATTGTTGTTATTGTTCATCTTCTCGTCACGATCGCTACACGTAACACAGGTAATCTGTTCTTTCTCCTTTTCTTCCCCTATTATTATTTATATTTAATTTATCAATAAACTAATAAATCGGACGAGTCTACTATATGACACGCTACACCACTTTGTGTACATACAAGAGATGCTCATATGTACAAAATCCTGTAGATAGAATTCACATCTCATCTTTGGAGGACCATTGAAATGGAATCGGACGAAATTAAAAGTGTGAAGTACATGTGAAGACCATTGAAATGGAATCGGACGAAATTAGAAGTGTGAAGTACATAGATATTTGAACTAATATAAATGAACGTATTTCAGCAACTTTGACATACACCATTTGGTATACTGTGCTGCAGCACAGTGCGCTATACAAAATGTATCTCGACACAAAATCCAATACAAGTTATTTATGTTCCATTTGTTACCCTTATATGTCTATACGTGAGCTGATATAGCTAATCTTCGAACTCCACTTGCCTGCAGACAAAAGAAAACTCTATGCAAACTTTTGGCGATCTATCCCAATTCATTTAGAGCTAGAGTGATTACAACAAACAGACGGACATGCTTAAATCGTCATAGAATTTTACGCTGATATGAAACCGTTGTGTTGCCTTATCAAAACTGGCTTCAATATAGGTTTTGCAAAAACGAATCCATGGAAAATATATTTGAGAAACTATTTACCATAAAGTTTATGTAAAATGTCTGCAATAGAAATATGAATAATATTTTCCCAATATATTAGGTTGGGGAAAAATCCATTATTTTTATATGAATTATGGAACTTTTTTTAACATGCTTCGGAATGTCCGAATTTGGTGAAATATGCAACGTTTTGTTCTATGATTTGTTTGCATTTTAAAGGCATTTATCGATTATTTCCCCGATTTTATCGGTATTTTCGACGACCAGTCTACATGTGCGAGGTGCACCTTTAACATAAAAAATTCCTGAACGGAATCTATGGAAGCAAATTTGCACACAATTGCCTGTTACATTATCGGAACCATAAATACCATTCACAATTTTAGTCACTTGGCTTGCATTTTCGCCTTTGTAAAAGAAAAACTGTAAAATGTACCGAATTTCCTCTTTGTTCACTTTAATTTTTTAAACTCTGTAACTAACAACTGAATGCACCAAACAAAACACAGCAAAATAATTTTTATACCCTGTGGTACATGGTGGTCTTGTGCATATGTTTGTAACAGGCAAAACGATACGAGATAGACACAGGGTTCCTTTTGAGAATATGCATACAATCACTTTTTAAGTCGATTTATGCATGTCCGTCCATCTGTACGTCCGTCTGTATGTCTGTCCATGTTAAATTGTAAACAAAGTACAGGTCGCATTTATGATTCGAATTTGATGAAATTTGGCACAGCTCATTTATTTGGCCCAAGGACGAACCATACTGAAATTGGGAAAATCGGTTCAAATTTAGATATATGTAAATGGTGCACCAAAGTACTTATATAACTTTCGATTTGCACGAAATTTGGCATAGTGTACTGAATTGAGTCAAGAATGATGAGTGGTAAGTTTCGGGAAAATCGATTCAAATTTCGATTGAGACTTAAATGACATTGTGTTTTGTTGAAATTGGTACAGATGTACTTCGAACGGGTGTCTGATTGCGATTATATTTTTAACAATGTTGACATGCAATATGTACATATGTACAATATACCCAAAGTGATGAAGGGTATCATATAGTCGGCCCAGTCACTACGTGTGGTGTGTGTGCACTAAAAATATAAAAAAATCATTTTTTTGCAAATATGAAAATGCGATTTAATTTCCAACATATTGGGTTCTGAAGAAGAAATGGCAAAAAGACGAATATCTGACTGGAATGCTAATAATATGGTAGTTATCATTATTAATATTTGAAGATAAAAATCTTTATAAAAAATTTGATCTAACTACTCTTATCTTAAATGATAATTTTGTGTTGAGGGCGTAATTATTATATGTCCCAAAGAGACTATTAAATTATGGAAATATTACGTAATACATTTGTTGTATTTGTTTTCACATATTCTCATTTTTTTTAATATTTTATATAACATTCGGACAATATTTTATTTTACGGGCATAGTAATGTGTTTCTCATTTCATCCAGAATTTTCCTTTGAATATCATATCCAATTTGCCAATGGAAATAAAAACTTTATTTAATTGTAAAAACACTTTCGAGGGCAAAAAGCCTGACGGCAGATGAACGAAATTATTTATTATTATTAATTAATGTCATTCTCGTGTTGATGGACCTGAAAATATAAATATTTATAAAACAAAAGCAAAAACGAACAATTGTGATTGAATCTCTAATTGCGTGGCGTGTCAATGCATATGCCTGATTATGAATAAAAATATTTAATTAAATGTCCATATTTGTTCATGTGACATATTATAAATGACACCTAATTTGCATTTAAACAATTAGTAATTCTTCAATTACGTACGAAGAGCTGGACATCATGTGATATATATATATATATAATATTGTGTTAATCAAGCATATATCATTTTAGTGTTATTTATCTTATTGGTTGAACTATGAAACAAAAATGTAAAGTATGTGGTTGACATTCAAATAATGAAACGTGTATAATTTATGAACTAGTTCATCTATTCAAATTATAGGCAAATTTCATATTATAGGAGATAGAACTTTTCATCACGATACATGTATTTCAGTCGTTAAGGAGACCCACACATTCTCAGTTTCAAAAAATGTAATTTTGATTTTTTATTTAATTCTAACCTACAGAAATTCAACAATGTCCATTTAAAATTTCAAGTGAAAATCTCAAAAATTATTGCAGATATTTACGATTTATTGTTTCCAAATAAAGCTGCGGCAATAGTGCTTCGCAAACTTTAAACGCATTTTTCTCGAAACAGTATTTTTGCAAATTGCGTTGTTTGTCGAAAATAGGGGATTTTCCAATTTCATTTGTTCATATATTCCCTTTGAGATATTTTCCGTATTAAATGCTTGGCTCAGCATTCCTTGTAAGGAATATATTTGTCTAAAATATTAATACGGGAATTATTGAAAACTCATGTTTTTGAGTGGTTAAATTAGTTCGAAATATTACACCAACTCAGACTTCAAAATAAATCGCAAATAAACCCAATGTTAAAACAAGTAAGGACTTTATGATACCCTTCATCACTTTGGTATAGTTTACATATATATCTTAATAGTAGTCGCCTTTTCGGAGTACATTGACAGGAAATTGAGCGAACTTAAATACGTGATCTTTACTTAAATAACTGACATCAATCCGTACATATATTCTGAAAAGTATGCTAAGTTTAATTTCATTCGGGCAGATTTAGAGTCGTTTGTGTAAAATAAGACAAATTTATGTAAATCGATTTATAGCAAAATTGATACACGCTATTCGGTATGCCGCACTATTCAAAATTTAATCTCAATCCACAACCGTTCGAAATATATATGGCAGTTATGTCTGCATCTGCACCAATTTCAACAAAACGCAATAAATTCATTCTAGTCTCAATTTGATACGTTGTGAAAAATTTCTTACCAATCAGACAACCATTAGGAGTTTGTTGCACCATTTACCTAAAATTGGACGAAATTATATATGGGATCTATATATAAATCTGAACCGATCTTCACGAAACTTTGCACAAATCATTCTAGACTCTATATATGGACTTTTGGTGCACCATTTACCTTAAATCGGACGAAAATAGATATGAGAGTTATATCTAAATCTGAACCGATTTTTCGAAACTTTGCACACATCAGTCTAGGCTGCATTCAGTACGCTGTGCCAAATTTTGTGCAAATCGAAAGAAATATAGGAACTTTGGAGCATTATTTCTCTTAAATCGGACAAAAATATATATGGGAGGCTATATCTAAATCTGAACAGATTTTCACGAAACTTAACACACATAATTCTAGACCTTACTGTTTACGCTGTGCCAAATTTCGAGCAAATCGGGAGATTTATAGGGACTTTGGTGCAACATATACCTTAAATCGGACGAAAATATTTATGGGAGCTATATCTAAATCGGAACCGATTTTTCAACAGGGTTTGTCCTTGGGCCAAATAAATGAGCTCTGCCAAATTTCATCCAATTCGAATCATAAAATCGTCCTGTACTTTGTTTACAATTTAACATGGACAGACAGACGGACGGATGTGTATAAATCGATTTAAAAAGTGATTTTATGCATATTCTCAAAAGGAACCACGTGTCTATCTCGTTTCCTTTTACATAGGCACAAAGACATATTACCCAGTACCACAGTGTGATGAAGGAAATTTAAACAGCTTATGAAAGAGGAGCTAAAAAAAGAAGACACGTGTCGGCATTTTGAAAGTTTCCGTCGGGCGGTGACCTAAAAATGGGGGGCAATATTTCCCCTTTTCAGAAATTTTGATAATTTTCGAATTATGATTTCTTGAAATCCTTGCATTTTAGGTATGTAGTGTCTTCGGCAATATTACTGATAAAATATCGAGGAATATTTTGGTGTGTAACATTAACCCTCAACCAACTCATTAAAGGGGTCTTTTCGGTCCCCTTTTCCAGGAGTGATTGAAAACTCATTCAAAACGGGGTTAAAGCTGTTCAGAATATTCTACAGAAATGTAAGGATTTCATGAAATCATAACTCGAAAATTATCAAAATTTTTGAAAAGGTTGTATCATCACTTTGGGTATATTCTGCATATGTATCCGAAAAGACGTCGCCTTTTTCAAGGAATTTTTACATGAAGTTGAACAAACATAAATATGTGATTTTTATGTCTTTCTAGAACCTATGCTAAATTTCATTTCATATGGGCAAGTTTAGAGTCGTTTTCGCACAGTGGGACAGATTTGTGTAAATCGATTTAAAGCAAACTTGACACGAGCTATTCGGTACGCTGCACTACATATGGAAACTACTATATAAATATATCTGAACCGATTTGAAGCAAACTTGCCAGAGATTAATTTATATTAATTTCAATACGTTGTGACAATCGGCCTAGCTGTGGATCTTAAGTGCACAATTTACTTAAAATCGGACGAAAATATATATAGGAGGTGTCCATATCATTCTAGAATTCGTGCAAATCGAATGATTTTCAGAGACTTTGGTGCACTATTTACCTAAAATCGGACGACACTATGTATGGAAGCTATATCTAAATCTGAACGGATTTTCACGAAACTTAACACACATCACTCTAGACTTAATTTAGTACGCTATACCAAAATTCATGCCTATGAAAAGATTAGCAGGGACTACGGTGCATTATTTACCTAAAATCGGGCGAAACTATATATGGAAGCTATATCTAAATCTAAACCGATTTTCACGAAACTTAGCACATGTCATTCTAGGCCTAATTCAATACGCTATGCAAAAAATTACAAATCAAACGATTTTCAGAGACTTTGGTGCATCATTTACTTAAAATCGGCCGTAACTATATATAGGAGCTAAATCTAAATCTGAACCGATTTTCACGAAACTTATCATACATCTTTCCAGACCTAATTCAGTAGGCTATACCAAATTTCGTGCAAATCTAAAGATATATAGGGACTTTGGTACACCATTTACCTTAAATCGGACGAAAATATATCTATCTCGATTATTTTTGCCTGTTACAAACATATGCACAAAGACGTAATACCCTGTACCACAGTGTTGTGAAGGGTATAAAAATAAGGAAGATCTTCACCGATTGGCTTTATCCTAGTTCATTCGACAACTATACACTCACAGAGAAACGTGTAAAAATTTGGAATCGATTGGGTTGTTAGTTTTGAGTTATCGCAATCTTACTTGGGCAAAGCAGTAGTGCTTTGTCATGACAACATGTCATTCGAGCCCCAACCGGTACCCTGTACAACATTTAATCTGAATCGGTGCACTAAACCGGTTCAGACACTCTGTTGTAGCTTGAACCTCCGCATGTGGGATCGTATTGTGATATTGTGGACGAAGGCCTGTACTAAATTTCGATGCGATCAATTGTGTCCGGTGTCGATCCACTCGTTCATAGCTTTAAGTCTTAAATTTTAGACGGTCGCTTCAATTGGATTTGTGAGTCAATTGGATGTGTGAAGGAGACTGGGGAACCTTCGGCATCGGGACACATTCGGCAATTGCATTAGATATATGAAGATATCGAATATAAAAATAAGCAACCTTGGCAAAGTTTGAAATCTCTAGCTAATAAGCTTATTTAGCACGGGTTTTTGTATTTTTACATATGTTTTTGTAATATTTCCATTTCGTAAGTATTTTGTGTATTTAACTTTTCAAATTTTAAAGCAGTTGTATTAAACAGCCGTAATTACAGTGTATATTCTTATAAAAATAATTAAATATAATGTTTTCAGAAGATTGATAGAAAAAAATTTAGAATGTACCTATAGGGTACTTTCTTTAAAAATAATCTTTAATATGGTTCGTAACTACATTTATAAGACTAAACGTGCTTCTGTAATACCCATAGGCTATGCATATGGGCGCCGAAGATGTCCTATCAATCCCCCCATCATCCTATGTTTTTGGTACTAGTTTTTATTCCCTTCACCACACTGTGGTACAGGGTATTATGTGTTTGTGCATATGTTTGTAACAGGCAAAAGGAAACGAGATAGACACATGGTTCCTTTTGAGAATATGCATAGAATCACTTTTTGAGTCGATTTATGCATAGCCGTCCGTCTTTTGGTGTTAAATTGTAAGCAAAGTACAGGTCGCATTTATAATCCGATTTGAATGAAATTTGGCACAGTTCATTTGTTTGGCCCAAGGACGAACCCTATTGAAATTGGGAAAAAATCGGTTCATTTGCACGGAATTCGGGACAACGTACTGAATTGAGCCTAGAGTGATGTCTGTCAAGTTTCGTGAAAATTGGTTGATTTAGATATAGCTCCCTTATATTATAAATTGATTTTAAGAAATTGACACACCAAGGAACCAATATATGGCTGATAGAAACAAAACGTACTGAAATTAGTATAACCTAACCTGTGACAAGTTTCGTTGAAATCGGTTCATATTTGGATATAGCTTCCATATATATTTTCGCCCGAGTTTAAGAAAATAGAGCATCAAACTCCTCATGTTAGTCAGCTTGACATCAAATTTTACACAACGTACAAAATTGAGCATAGAATTACGTAGTTGCGTTTTCTAGAACTACAGACATAGCCCAAAGGATAACCTATTGATACTTGTTTGACGTCGATTTACATACTTTTGTCCCATTGTAACAAACGAATGACATGTTTATGGATAGATCTATGTCGATTCACATTTAGATAAATATCACACATTTTATTTCATCCAATTTCATGTTAATAGTCCTGTGAAGGGTATCATATAGTCGGCCCCGTCCGACTTTACTACTTTTCTTACTGGTTATAATTATGTATCAGAGGACAATAATCAGACATATAGATTTTAAATCTGTTGAATAAGTACTGAGATATTGAGCTCTAAAAAAGTGCCGAATGTACCTCAGTCGCCCTATGCAATATAATTCCAAAAGCGTTGTCCGGCTTGTCCCACATATACCTATGTATATTCTGTAACGATTTTACATTACATTTTTTTGTCCACAAGGCTGCCGACGTATGTTAGAATTGGTCTAATAACGCTCTGTATACTCTTTAGATTATTGCCCCCATTTAGAGCCTACAACTCTTCTGCAGAATAAGCAGCATCTGTGGGTTTTGTCAACCCGATTTCATTTCCATTTGAGTTGTATGTCTATGATGGTTCCCCGATATTTAGATTTAATGGACATGGTTATCACTTCGCTTCTGTAATTGGGTTCTTCACACTGTTATAATTTTGTCTTTCTAGTGAATAGACATATCTTCGTCTTGTCCGGATTTACTTTAAGGCCCCTCGGTCTCGCCCAATCAAAGGCGATGTTTAACGCTGTTTTAGCCTTACTATATAATAGGATAGGATTATTGTTATATTTTCACCAATTTGAATATGATTCATCCTTGATTGAATAAGCTGTATCAACTGTCATTTCATTCGGATTAATATAGAAAATACGTATCTTCTAATTTATATAAATACTGTTTTATAGTCCGAATCATTTTCATGAAGCTTTTTCTGTGTTCCGCAATGTTGTAGGCATTATCATTGGAGTTTGCATTACTCACATGTCATCGTATACAATATTGCGTAATATTTAATAAAATTATTTGAAATGATCAACTCAATTGGAAATTGTTCGTACAGAAGATAATAGAAATTCATACAATTGTCATTTTTTGTAAAGATTTCAATGAACATTTTGTATTCTAAGATTTAAGGTAATTTTTGAAAATGTCTTTTAATGTAGACTAAATGGAAATAATGAACTCATTCAAATGACTGACTTAATTTTGCTGACATTGTTCGTCAGTTTATCCAGTTAGAAATACATGAACAATTCGAAATTATGGCACAATGATACTAATTGAATTGCAAAGATTGTGTAATTACTATCTGTGATTTTGCAAATGTTGTGACATGAGGAAATATGATAAATGTCACAAATGCAATGAGGCTAATTTTATAGGGATGATAGATCTATAGACGGAAAATTGAAGTCAGTAATTGGATTGTAAACAGTAATATCTGGGAATAAAACGCCGACCTGCTTCCAAACCCCACAAAAATAATGAACTGCAATAGATTATTCAATGTGTACTTATATAAGTCCAATGATACAGAAATGTTTTATCAAAATACTAGCATATGCCCGCAACTTCGTTAGCGAATGTATGAAATATTTAACCGTGTATTAAAATCGACCATTAATTAAATTTGAGTACGATTTAGTACCAAATTTCATGATTCGAGCTCTAAAGGTTCACCCAAATCCAAATTTTCCATTTAGCACACATTATTTCCATAAGTACCCTGTTCAACCATCCAATAAAACTTCATGCATACCCCGATCCTACACCCCCACAATGATTCCAGATTCAAATTTCAGGATTCCAACTCTATTGATTCACCCACAATTTAAATTGTACCAAATTTAGTACACAGTACTACGAATTTCCTAAATACCCCAATCCTACACCCCGACAGTGATTCTAAACCCAAGTTTCATGATTTCAACTCCATAGGTTCACCCACAATTCAAATTGTACCAAATTTTGTACAAAGTAGTACCAATTCCAAAACTTCCTATATACCCCATCCTACACCCCCACAGTGATCCTAAATCCAAGTTTCAGGATTCTAACTCTGTCGGTTTACCCAAATTTTACCAAATTTAGTACAAAGTAGTAAGAATTTCTAGAACCTTCTTCTTACCCCAAACCAACACCCCCACAGTGGTCCAAAATCCAGGTTTCAGGATTCCAACATTAACGGTTCACCTACAATTTAAATTGTACAAAATTTAGTACACAATAGTACCAATTTCCAAAACTTCCTACATACCCCAATCCTACACCTCCACAGTGATCCTAAATCAAGTTTATGATTTCAACTCTATCGTTTCATCCACAATTGAAATTGTACCAAATTTAGTACACATTAGAACAAATTTCTAAATCTTCCTACAAATTTCAATCATACAGCTCAACAGTGATCCTGACCACAAATTTCAAGATTCTAGCTCTATTGGTTCACCTAAAATAAAAATGTACGAAATTTAGTACCATTTAGTACCCATAAGTATTAATTTGTTAAACTGAATCCTGACCCTAAACCTACATCCATACAATGATTGTTCCAGCTCTATCGTTTCACTCAAATCCAATTATAGTACGATTTAGTACTTTTCGTACACCTAAGTAAAAAAATTTCCAAAACTGGGTACATATCCCAATCCTACACTCCGACGGTAACGTTACTCAAAATTTCCAGCTCGATTTGTACCTTCAAATAAAATTTGTACCAAATATAGTACCATATAGTACTTCTCGTACACAAGAGTACACGCTTTCCAAACTCTCCTCATATCGACGCTAATTTTCAACCTTAATTTGCATTCGAAAATTTTAAGTTTTTAGTTCAATCCATTTCAGTACTTTTCGGATACTTATAGTTCGTATTTCCAAAAAGTCCTTTGCTACATCTATTCTAAACTTCATCAGTGACACCCAATCCAAATTTCAGAGTTCTAGTCCTTCTGGTTCGCCAAATACAAATGATACCATATTTAGTACTTTTTAGTACTTTTGGTACGGTTCTAGTACGAATTTCCAAAAACCCAGCCTTATGTGTCTCATTTGGACCAAGAGTAACCCTCACCCAAAATTTCAAGATTCTAGCTTCAGCCGTTTCGTCTGGGCGTTGATGAATCGTTGAATCAGTCAGTCAGTCAATCACTTTACTCTTTTATTAGTATAGATAGATAGATAGATGCAGTATTTCATATTAACACATATGCTCTAAGAATGACGGACATTTAAGCTATTAAAGATTCATGAAGAATCATAAAGCGGAAGCAATGATATCACGTCATGGGATACGTACAGGATCCTAAATAACTTGTGAATATATTGCTACAAGTACAAAACTTACTTAAACATGTTATATACACGAATTTTTTATACTTTAATCCAGTCACTTTTTATGAAGTATATTCCTAAAATTGTTACAATAGACCTTTATTTACATTTATTTGCAATTTTTTACCAACTCCACTGGAACTGCGTCGACTTCCGATGTAATAATGCAAAAGGATTTTTTAAACCACCTCGCAATATAAATATCAAATTGGAATTGGTAGAACTTGAGGCTGAATATCTATGAAACAAATGTTGATTTATTACCTAGATACTGAATATATCGTACTAGGTTTTAAAATTTAATAAAATATAGTTTTAATTTTGTACATAATATCTTAAAAAATATTAATAAAATATTTTTATCAAAGAGATATTCTTTTTTTATTATCATCTACATTTTCATATTCCCGTTATGTTGTACTTCATACTTTTTTATTTATTTGATATATGCTTTGGATAAATTTATTAGCCTACGTTTTCATGCTTGGTCTATATCAATGGCATTAAGCAGAGGTTATCAATTCACATGCGCGAAACAGTGTTCATGACTTATGAAGATTTTACGTAAATTATGTGGCTGTGTTATTGATAAACGACTGAAGGTCACAAACACACCCATTCGCCATGGTTCTCGATATTTCAACGGAGTTTGGTTAATGTTGGCGATATAGCAATCGACACAGTGTAGTAATCCATGCATGAATCCAAATCTCTGACACAGTTGTAGGACGGAAGAATAACAAGTGAAACAAGTGAAAGTTCGGCGGGGCTGAACCTTGGATACCCATCACCATAGATATACTGACAGGTACTAGAAATGAAAATATAGGGAACATACATATAAATGGATCTATACCGACATTTCTAAAAACGGATTATGTAAACCATAATACAAATTTCAGATAATTATATGCTCAGCCTTATGGCTAATGAGGGTGTATACACTTTAACACGGTGAAAATGTGTCTCATGGAAATATTGTTTCTGTGCCCCATATTTCTTTTGGCCAAATCCATTTCAAAAAATTCAGATTTCATCGAAACTTTGCCCATCTTATTATTTCTTCCAAACTTAGTTCAAGTTCGAAAATGGGGAATATCGGTCCACTCCTTCTGGAACCTCCCTACAGGGTCTAGGTCTAAATGCGGGCTATAGTTCATTATCGAACCTTACCTTCTACTTTTTTATCTCGATATCCTCCGCAGATGAAATGATCACATCAGAGACATAGAACCAAACTCAAAACGCGGAACAAATCAGATAACTAGTTTAATATAGACCAGTAAGGAAAGCAGTAACGTCGGACGGAGTCGACTATATGATACCCTTTACCACTTGGGATATATTCAAGAGATGCATCCTAACATACTTCGCATATTTTGAATAACCATTGACTTGAAATTGGACTAAATTAAATGTGTTTAAATCTGAACCGACGTTATTGATAGTTGGGTTACTACGATCAATAACCGGGTACATTTGTACTTTTTATAATCTCCACCATAGTATGGAGGGTATATTAAGTTTGTGTTTCCGCTTATAACTCATCGAAATAATTATTTCCAACCCTATAACGTATATATATTCTCGATCAGCGCAAAGGGCCAACATTATGTAAACTTAATTAAATCAAACTATTCATTATGCTACAACATGAAGTCAGTCGAAAATATATATAGGAACAATATTTGCATCTGAGCCAATTTCAAAGAAACGTAATATTCTAGGCTCAATTTAATACCTTAACTGAACATATATTAGGCTATACTATCTTAAGAACGTAGTGTAAAATTACTTAAAATTGCACGGAAATATTTTGGGAGCTATATCTAAATCTGAATCAATTTCATCTAAACTTACTTATGTAATGTCCAGGAAGATTCGTTGAATGCATTTTTTGATTTAAGATTTTATAGGCATTCGGGGATATGGAATGAGGAAGACGGATGGGAGCCTTTTAATCCCTAGCTACAGTCGGGTGGGGGGTTCTTGTCTTTCTCAAAACCAAACCATGCTTGCATTACATCATTATTTTAGACTCCCGATTTAACTTACAACATAAGGAAATGAATAGAAAAATGAATATGAATATACTAATACTCCACATAAAATATCATGATTTGACAGTAAAATACACCATGTCAGTCGATGCCATTTAAGATGTTTGTACTCTCAGGTGATGTCGAGAGTACAGCCTCTTTACCCTCATCGACCAATATTCTACTTGCGTACATAGTTATTTGTAGAATCCCTAATATATGCATGCCTCTAAATCATTTAATAGTCCATTTCTCCAAGAAAACGTCTAAATCTGTTTATAGCTCCATATTGAATGACAACGATATTTTATACAAATCATAGCAGAAAACGTTGTGATTATATCAAGGGTATTACAAAAATTATTAACGATTGATAACTTATTATTATTTGATAAAAAATATATATTTTATAAATTCATTTTATGATTCAAATTATATTTAATTTATATGTACGTAATATGCACTTAGCATTTGGATTAAATAGTTTGGTCATATTGTAGTAAATGGGATGCTAAACTAAACGACAACCAATGTTCATATTTAAGAATTCAAATTAGACAGAAGTAATCGTAATAAATATTTTGAGAGCCAATTGCTGTAAATGACCCTCAACAAGGGAAAATACTATTTAACATTTAATATTAAAATTTGGAAAATAAGAAAAGAAAAACTATAAAGACTATTGATATCTAGTGATCTTAAAAAAAAAAAAAAACAAAGTAAAAGTCGGACGGGGCCGACTGTATGATACCCTCCACCACTTTGAGTATATTCAACAGATGAATCCTAACAGAAGTCGCATTTTTAAAGGACCAGTAAAATGAAACTGGAACCATAAACACGTCATTCTGCAACCCTTATATGGGAGCTATGCCTAAACGTGGACCGAAACGCGCTCAAGAACCTCAAAATACCGAAAATTTTGGGGTCCCTTTTAGGGGGCTATCCGAAAAAAATGACATTTATTTATAATTTTTGGTAGGGAGATTTGCTACCCAATAAGAACACAAAGTGCCAAATTTCAGTGAATTCGGTCGAAAAATGCGATCAAAACCCCAAAATACCGAAAATTGGGGTTAATCTTATATGGGGGCTATCCGAAAAAATGGACCTGTATTTATAATTTTTGGTAAAGGGATTTGCTACCCAATAAGAACTCAAAGTAACAAATTTCAGTGAATTCAGTTAAAGAACGCGCTCAAGAACCTCAAAATACCGAAAATTTGTGGGTCCCCTTATATGGGGGCTATCCGTAAAAATGTACATATATTTATGATTTTTGGTAGGGAGATTTGCTACCCAATAAGAACACAAAGTACCAAATTTCAGCGAATTCGGTCGAAAAATGCGATCAAAACCCCAAAATACCGAAAATTGGGGTTAATCTTATATGGGGGCTATCCGAAAAAATGGACCTGTATTTAAAATTTTTGGTAAAGAGATTTGCTACCCAATAAGAACTCAAAGTAACAAATTTCAGCGAATTCAGTTAAAGAGCGCGCTCAAGAACCTCAAAATACCGAAAATTTGGGGGTCCCCTTATATGGGGGCTATCCGCAAAAATGTACATATATTTATAATTTTTGTTAGGGAGATTTGCTACCCAATAAGAACACAAAGTACCAAATTTCAGCGAATTCGGTCGGAAAATGCGCTCAAGAACCTCAAAATACCGTAAATTTTGGGGTACCCTTATATGGGAGCTATGCCTAAACGTGGACCTATTTTCTCCAATTTCAATAGGTAGGGAGATTTGCTACCCAATAAGAACACAAAGTGCCAAATTTCAGCGAATTCGGTCGAAAAATGCGATCAAAACCCCAAAATACCGAAAATTGGGGTTAATCTTATATGGGGGCTATCCGAAAAAATGGACCTGTATTTATAATTTTTGGTAAAGAGATTTGCTACCCAATAAGAACTCAAAGTACCAAATTTCAGCGAATTCAGTTAAAGAACGCGCTCAAGAACCTCAAAATACCTATAATTTGGGGGTCCCCTTATATGGGGGCTATCCGAAAAAATGTACATATATTTATAATTTTTGGTAGGGAGATTTGCTACCCAATAAGAACCTATAATTTGGGGGTCCCCTTATATGGGGGCTATCCGAAAAAATGGACATATATTTATAATTTTTGGTAGGGAGATTTGCTACCCAATAAGAACACAAAGTACCAAATTTCAGCGAATTCGGTCGGAAAATGCGCTCAAGAACCTCAAAATACCGTAAATTTTGGGGTACCCTTATATGGGAGCTATGCCTAAACGTGGACCGATTTTCTCCAATTTCAATAGGGTTCGTCCTTGGGCCAATTAAGTGACCTGTGCCAAGTTTCATCCCAATCGGATCATAAATGCGACCTGTACTTTGTTAACAAAAATACATGGACGGACGGACAGACGGACATGCATAAATCGACTCAGAAAGTGATTCTATGCATATTCTCAAAAGGAGCCATGGGTCTATCTCGATTATTTTTGCCTGTTACAAACATATGCACAAAGACATAATACCCTGTACCACAGTGTGGTGAAGGGTATAATGAGTGTAATAATGCTATTGTTTTTTGTTTTGTTCTTACCCCTTTTCTCCGGTCTGCTTGAAAGCCTCCGCGCAGGTACTGGATGCTGGTGTAATTTTCTCTTCTCTTAAAAGAGATTGTAGAATCTAAATAGGGGGGTATTGTTTGCTCTTTCGTTTAACAAATAATATTGGTTATCCACGAAATATACGTTTTACTGTTTACGTGCAATTTATAGTATTTTAACATTTGTTGGGGAATTATACCCCACGCATTTTTATGCAATAGGTGACGAATTATTTTATAGTTGCAAAGTAAATAATAATTTTCTTCTGTTGTTGAATAATTAAATGTTCTTGAGACTTCTTTTGCAGTAAACTATATGTCTGGTTAGATGAAAATATTAAGTACTTAATTTGGGATTACTTTTCGTCACAATGTAAATCGGTGTTTTCACTTCAAGGTGTAGTTAATCCGCCAGCAGAAGTATGGCGATAGTGCCTTTTTTGTGGTTGAGATCCCGGTTTATTGTTCCAGGAATATTAACCTTGGGAAACTTGTAGAAATAGATCCAAAAAAAATTTTATTGAAATAATTTCTCCAATCAAACGACGGCACTTGATTCTACTAACCTATCAGCTTTAGTGCTTAAATTTCCGTAGGATGGAAGCGAATTTAATAGCTTATTGAGATAATAGCTTATTGTATTTAGTGAATAACTTTTGGACTTGTTGCTCCAAACGGCTTCAAGAAAAGGAAGTATGTAGATACCTCGTTTTTAGTTAAGGTGCTAGAACGATTATGATCAATCGATAGCAAGCCTCAGAGAGATCTGAATTTAGTACAGTTTCAAAGGAAAAAACGAACTAAATAATTTTTCGCTCTTACCAAATTTATTTCGCCATTTAAAGGACATTTATTTAATTTTTTCCGTTTTAAAATTTGTAAATGTCAATAAATTTAAATGAATAATGGCACTAAAATAAAAAATTAGTCCTCCTTAAAATTGATTGTACCAACTTGATGTATCGTAATACATCATAATTTTCACATTCGATAAAACCTTCTAAAAATATCGATAGATAGACCCGCTTCGTGATCAAAACAGAAACAACAACTAAGACGTGCTGATATAAATAAAAGGAATATGACAATAATCATATAAATTTATCATAGTCTAGATTTTGTGGTAAGCAATGTATTTCTATTTGCTTTACATTTAATAATTGTTGTGTTTATTTTGCAGAGGCGTAGTAAGGAGAAGGGACATATTGAGGAAAGGTATATTAAAGACTGTGTGAAGGAATTATGTGTATGGTAAAAAGCTGAAGTTGTATGAGAACTCAACAACTATATTCCGCAAGGCAGCCTCCTAAATATAGCGGAAGATAATTAAAACAAACTCTAACCAATAAATTAAGTTAATTTTTGATCCGAATGAATAAAGGATAGCTGTGCTAAAATAAATATCTAAATAAGCTGAATTGAAGGCTTACATGTGCTCTGTCAAAAATTTTGGTGATATGTTTATTGACCCACCACACTTACCAGGCGTTATTGTAGAACCATTTCGGTATGTTATGCATAATGTTGTGTCAATCGGACACAGTTTAACACTATTTATAAATTCGGTTGAAGAAAAACGCTCAAGAACCCCGAAATAAACGTGGACCGATAAAGCACATCTTCGAGCTTGACCTACCTGCAGACAAAAAACGACCCTATGCAAAAGTTTGGCGATCTATCTCAATTCGTTTAGACGCTAGAGTGATTGCAACATACAGAAGGACATGGCTATATCATCATATAATTTTACGCTGATCAAGAATAAATATGTACTTTATAGGGTCGGAAATGATTATTTCGTTGAGTTACAAAGGGAAAAACAAAATTAATATACCCTGCATACTATGGTGGAGGGTATAAAAAGCGTTAAGTTCGTTCGGGCCGAACTTTGAATGCCCTCCACCATTGGTATACTACAGGTACTTGAACAATTCTACAAACCGACAATTCTACAAACCGACAATTCTACAAACCGATTTGTGTTAACCATTTAGGAATTATCGAATATTTGGGGTTATCATTATAGGAGGGCTATGCCTAATTATGATTGATATAGCTCAATTTCAAACCCAATGTTTTAGTTTTGTATCTCAATACCCTTCACCACTCCTTTAGATATTATAGACATAGCATCTTTGGAAGACAATTGAAATGAAATCGGACCAAATTAACTGTGTACATAAGTATTTGAACTAAACTAAAACAGCCCATGCACATACCAATCTGAAATTTATGAAAAGTTTAATGTCAATCTTCGAACAAAATATGTATAAGATCTACATTTAAATGGACGTACTTGAGCAACCGTGGCATCCACCATTATGTTGCAACACAGTGCTCTATCCAAAATTTATCTCCACAAAAATTCCAATATACGTTATTCTAGGACAAACTTTAGTTACTTGGTACCATATTTTGACGAAATCGGAAGAAAAAATATGTGGAACCTATATCTAAATCAGAAACGTCTTCAATTTAAAATTTCATGTGAAGCGATCATAAGCATTTGTATAAAATCAGACAAAAATATATGAGGGAGCTATATCTGAACCGATTTCAATAACAAAATATCGTACAAATAGAATAGTACCTATGGCACACTATTTACATGAAATGGGACTAAATTATATATGTGAGCTATATTTAAATCTGAAACGATTTCCAACTTAACCCAAGCATTTTAGACTAAATTCCATACCCGCTGCTAAATTTCGTGAATATAGGACAAACATAGACTCCTCGGTGCACTATTTACATCAAATCTGAACCGATTTCTGCAAAACTTCACGGATGTCAACCTGTATTAACTTCAATACGGTACGCAAAATCTTGTCCCAATCAGAAAATATATACTCTTTAGTGCCAGAAATCTTAATTTGCAATTACTTTTGACGACAACATTTCGTAATGTGTTTAAATGTGGACCGACACCCTCCTAAGTTAGTATTATTACAACAATTTTCACTTATCAAGAATATGTATACTTTATAGGGTCGAAAATTATTATTTTCATTATTTTCAAACGGAAAAAAAGCTTATATACCCATCATACTCTAGTGAAGGGTGAATGGGTTCCTTATTACTAGATGAACATTTCATCTTATTAATTTCATTACCCAAGTAGATACGATTATTTATTTGTAATGAAATTTTATGGACATATCTAATGTTATTTAGATGTTTGCACTGATCCACTACATTCAGATGTGTCAAATGTATTGGGAAATAATTTACAGCATTGTTTAGCAATTGAATTCAGTTCAAGGAAACAAACATTAATCAACATTGAGTTTAACAAACATACACTACATTGAGTTATAAATATAGAGACAATATCAACTCTTAATAATAGCATTTAAGATGCTTCATCTAATCAATATATACCATATCTTGGAAATTCAGTATTCAGTTTTAATAATGCAATCGACATTGAATGAAACGAACAATTTCATGCAGTTGCTATTAACAATGGGAATACGAGAATAATTTCATTGCGCAAGGACAATGCAGCAAATGCAATTATAAAGTAAGGATAATGAAGTTGTGTGCTGTGTTGGTGTTCTCACAGATTTAGTTATGAATAATGACTGTAATAAAACTTAAAGGTAATAGGTTTACAATTTTCCAGAAATAATGCCTTCACAACGTATTTTTAAATGAATTCGTAGTAAATAAAGATTTGAAAGTTATCTTCTTCGATTCAAACCGTTTAATATTGAAACTGTGTATATTTGCTGATATGATGTGGTGTCGAAGAAGAAGATATAGGAAGATCACATTTACTATGTTATATGAATATATTTTGTTTCGATTATTTGATACATGTAAAGATGTCATAGAAAAGGGAAGTGTGCAAACGAAAATCCGTCTTTCCATTCCGATTAAAAAAGTGTTCAAACTACCATGTTAATGATTATTTCAAAGGGTTACACACGGAAGGTGGTCCCTTGTTTTTGCCAATACCCCGCATAACCTCAATGCACGTTTTTAAATTGGGAAAAATCGATTAAGATTTAGATATAGCTCTCATATATATTTTCGTCCGATCTAAGGTAAATGGTGCACCAAAGACGCTATATATCATTCGATTTGCACGAAATTTGATATAACGTACTGAACTGAGCCCAGAGTGATGTCTGCCACTTTTCGAGAATATCGGTCCAGATTTAGATATAGCTCCCATGTATAGATTCGTCCGATTTCATGTAAATGGTGCACCAAAGTCCCTATATATCTTTCAATTTACACCAAATTTGGCATAACGTATTGAATTGAGCCTAGAGTGATGTCTGCCAAGTTTCGAGAAAATCGGTCCAAATTTAGATATAGCTCCCATTAATAGATTCGTCCGATTTCATGTAAATGGTGCACCAAAGTCCCTATATATCTTTCGATTTGCACGAAATTTGGCATAACGTACTGCATTGAGCCTAGAGTGATGTCTGCCAAGTTTCGAGAAAATCGATCCAAATTTAGGTATAGCTCCCATATATAGCTTCGTCCGATTTCATGTAAATAGTGCACCAAAGTCCCGATATATCTTTCGATTTGCATGAAATTTGGCATAACGTAATGAATTGAGCCTAGAGTGATGTCTGCCACTTTTCGAGAATATCGGTCCAGATTTATATATAGCTCTCATATATAGATTCGTCCGATTTCATGTAAATGGTGCACCAAAGTCCCTTTATATCTTTCGATTTGCACGAAATTTGGCATAGCGTACTGAATGTAGTCCAGAATGATGTGTGCCAAGTTTCGTGAAAATTTTAAGTAATTGACGCACCAAGGAACCAATATATGACTGATAGGAACAAAACGTACTGAAATTAGTATAACATAATCTGTGACAAATTTCGTTGAAATTTGTTCATATTTGGATATTGCTTCAATATATATTTTCGCCCGATGTTAAGTAAATTGTGCATAAAACTCCTCATGTTAGTCAGATTGACATCAAATTTTGCACAACGTACAAAATTGAGCATCGAATTACGTAGTAGCGTTTTCTAGAAGTACAGACATAGCCCAACGGATGACCTATTGATATTTGTTTGAAATCGATTTACATACTTTTGTCCCATTGTTAAAAAACGATTGTCATATTTATTGATATATCTAGGTAGATAAATACCACATATTTTATTTCATCCAATTCCATGTTAATATTCCTGTTTAATATACCCATAGTGGTGAAGGGTATCATATAGTCGGCCCCGCCCGACTTTTCTTACTGCTTTTGTTAATAATATAATAGAAATCCATTTAATAAACCATTGCATTAGGATACATTTTCAATACAATTCTTGAAATGACTCCTAATTCACATTCAATGAGATAATGAAGACTGTCTAAATTTTGTAAAAATTTTCCCTTCAACATAAGGGAACAAGTTTACTAGTTACTAATTGTAATTACAAGGGCTATTTATTATCTTTTGTACAGCTTATTTTCCAAAATTTTGGGAGATGGATATGTCAAACAAAGCTGTGATATTTAAGTCCAACTATTTGTATATATATAAAATTTTCTCTCTCTCCAATATGGGGTTTGTGCTACGCTTAAAATTTTTTTCTATTCTGTTTCGGATTCTTCTTCTTTATTTCATAAGTTGTAGCTAAACCTATCAGCAAGTATTTTCATGAGTGTTGAATATCAGTGACTTTTCGCAAAGGTTATCAATTCACATGGACGAAACAGTGTTCATGACTTGTGAAGATTTTACGTAAATTATGTTATGATAAATGACAGAATATTTCAACGAAGTTTTTTCAATGTAAGTCATATAGCAATAAAAAACTGACGCAGCGTAGTCATCCATGCATGAACTTAACACCCCGCATCTGTTATAGACGAGAAAAGTAGACAAAGAAGTGTCTTAATGACAATAAAACTGAAGAGTTGGAATCCTAAACACACACCGCTAAGATATACAATAGAAAAGCATATTGATGGTAATGTTTTACTTTGATTGTTCAAAATGTTGCCTAATTTAAAGTCGATATGGAACTAGCCATAAGTTCATTAATGTTATCTGTGCACGCATTCTATACCATTGAAACTCCAAAGAGGCTACCAGTGCAGGAAAAATGTTCCCACGACATGCGATTCGATTCAAACTCCCACGGCTGGCACCTCATTCCATTGCGTGAAAACATGTCTTTCATTAATTTTGGTCATTAAAATAAACTATCACTGTGTAATAAAAATTTGATCTAATTTCAATTTAAAGTAATTTGTAATTTAACGATATTTTATTAAAACCAGTAAGAACCAGTAAGGAAAGTGGTAAAGTCGGACGGGGCCGACTATATGATACCCTTCAACAGATGAATCTTAACAGACGTCGCATTTTTGATTTTCACGAAACTTAACACACATTATTCTAGACTTTATTCAGTACGCTGTACCAAATTTCGTGGAAATCGAAAGGTATACAGAGACTTTGGTACACCATTTTCCTTAAATCGGACGAAAATATATATGCGAGTTATATCTAAATCTGAACCGATTTTCACGAAACTTAGCACACATCGTTCTAGGCTTAATTCAGTACGATGTGCTAAACTTCGTGCAAATCGAACGATATATAGGGACATTGGTGCACCATTTACCTTAAATCGGACGAAAATATATATGGGAGCTATATCTAAATTTCAACCGATTTTCACGAAACTTAGCACACATCACTCTAGGCTTAATTAAGTACGCTGTGCCAAATTTCGTGCAAATCAAAAGATATATAGGGACTTTGGTGCACCATTTACCTTAAATCGGACCAAAATATATATGGGAGCTATATCTAAATCTGAACCGATTTTTTTCCAATTTCAATAAGTGACGTATGCCAAATTTCATCCAATTCGGATAATAAATGCGACCTGTACTTTGTTTACAATTGAACATGGACAGACAGACGGACGGATGGACATGCATAAATCGACTTAGAAAGTGATTATAGGCATATTCTCAAAAGGAACCATGGGTTTATCTTAATTCCTTTTGCCTGTTACTAACATATGCACAAAGACATAATACCCTGTACCACAGTGTGGTGAAGGGTATAAAAAACCAAATTACAAAGAATTTGGTTGAAAAACGCGCTCAAGAACCCCAAAATACCGAAAAGTGGGAGGTACCCTTATATGGGGGTTACCCGAATAAGTTGACCTATATTTACAATTTATAGTGGAGAGATTTGCTACCTAATAAGAACTCGACGTACTAAATTAAGTCAATTCGGTCGAAAAATACGATCAGAACCCCCAAAATACCAAAAATTTGGGGGTACCGTTATATGGGGACTACCAGAAAAACTGGACTTATATTTATAATTTTTAGTGGAGTAATTTGGTACCCAATAAGAACCCAATGTACAAAATTTCAAAGAATTCAGTTATAAAACGAGCTCAAGAACCCCAAAATACCGAAAATTGTGGGTACCCTTATATGGGGACTATCCGAAAAACTGGACCTTTATTTATAATTTTTGGTAGGGAAATTTGCTACCCAATAAGAACTCAAAGTACCAAATTTCAGCGAATTCGGTCCAAAAATGCGATCAAAACCCCCAAAATACCGAAAATTGGGGCTACCCTTATATGGGGACTATCCGAAAAAATGGACCTATATTTATAATTTTTAGTAGGGAGATTTGCTACCCAATAAGAACTCAAAGTACCAAATTTCAGCGAATTCAGTTAAAAAACGTGCTAAATAACCTCAAAATACCGAAAATTGGGGGGTACCCTTATATGGGAGCTATGCCTAAACGTGGACCGATTTTCTCCAATTTCAATAGGGTTCGTCCTTGGGCCAATTAAGTGACCTGTGCCAAATTTCATCCAAATCGGATCATAAATGCGACATGTACTTTGTTAACAAAAATACATGGACGGACAGACGGACGGACGGACATGCATAAATCGACTCAGAAAGTGATTCTATGCATATTCTCAAAAGCAAACATGGATCTATCTCGATTATTTTTGCCTGTTACAAACATATGCACAAAGACATAATACCCTGTACCACAGTGTGGTGAAGGGTATAAAAATAGTAAAGTCGGACGGGGCCAACTATATACAGATGAATCCTAACAGACGTCGCAGTTTTGAAGGACCAGTAAAATGAAATTGGATCCATAAACATGTCATTCTGCAACCTAGTTGCTTCTTACTGATAAACATGAGGAGTTTGGTGCACCTATATCTAAATCTGAACCGATTTCAACGAGACTTGTCAGTGATTAATTTATATTAACACTAGAAAGACTGGAGTTTTGTATATACCTATATTGCCTAAAATCGGTCAAAATGACTTCATTCTGAAAAAAAAAATTATTGTGTAAAGAAATTTTTTTAAACTTATTTTTTAATATTTTATACATTATTTACAATCATACAAAACTTTGTTATTAGTTATTTTCGGTGGGAGGGCTCTGGAGTTTCCCTTTTTGAAAAATAAGAGCGCGGACAAAATGTTCGAAAAAGAGGAAGTCTTTACTCTAAGAGTGAAATCGACTGGAAATATAAAATTTATTTTTCCCGAATTGCATGTTCGTTTGTGTTTCTAGAG
>NW_026880702.1:0-32542 GCF_032173495.1 Musca vetustissima | reverse complement strand
CTCCTGAAAATAGTCCCTTCAATTTGTTTCAAATACGCACGCCTTACACAAATATTTAAATGATAAGGAAAGTTGTAAATTCGGACTGGGCCGACTATATGATACCCTTTACCACTTTGGGTATATGTACATATGTATCCTTACAATTGAATGAACATATTCATGTCTTTCTGCAATCTATGATAAATTTAATTTCATTCGGGCAGATTTAGAGTCGTCTGCGTACCATGGGACAAATTTATGGAAAACGATTTATAGCAAAATTGATACACGCTATTCGGTACGCCGCACTGTTAAACATCTAATTTCGAAATACAGATGGAAGTCATATTTCGTGTTAATCGGATAAACATTAGGAATTTGGTGAATCATTTAGGTAAAATCGGAAGAATATAAATGTTCTGAACGGACTTTCCCGAAACTTACCACATATAATTCTAGAATCAATTCAGTACACTATGCCAAATTTCGTAGAAATCGAACGATATATTGGGACTTTGGTGCACCATTTACATTAAATCGGACGAAATATATATTGGGATATATCTAAATCTGAACCGATTTTCACGAAACGTAATACACATCATTCTAGAATCAATTCAGTACGCTACGTCACAATTCGTGCAAATCGAATGATTTTCAGGGACTTTGGTGCACCATTTACCTAAAATCGGGCGAAACTATATATGGGAGCTATATCTAAATCTGAACCGATTTTCCCGAAATTTATCACACATCATTCTAGAATCATATCAGTACTCTATGCCAAATTTCGTGCAAATCGAAAGATATATAGGGACTTTGGTGCACCATTTACATAAAATCGGATGAAAATATATATGGGAGCTATATCGAAATCTGAACCGATTTTCACGAAACTTACCACACATCATTCTAGAATCAATTCAGTACGCTACGTCACAATTCGTGCAAATCGAATGATTTTCAGGGACTTTGGTGCACCATTTACCTAAAATCGGGCGAAACTATATATGGGAGCTATATCTAAATCTGAACCAATTTTCATGAAACTTGCCACACATCATTCTATAATCAATTCAGTACGCTATGCCAAATTTCGTGCAAATCGAAAGACATGGTGCATCATTTACCTAAAATCGGGCGAAACTATATATGGGAGCTATATCTAAATCTGAACCGATTTTCCCGAAACTTATCACACATCATTCTAGAATCATATCAGTACGCTATGCCACATTTCGTGCAAATATAAGGATATATAGGGACTTTGATGCATTATTTACCTAAAATCGAACGATAATATATATGGGAGCTATATAGAAATCGGAACCGATTTTCACGAAACTTACCACACTTCATTCTAGAATCATATCAGTACGATATGCCAAATTTCGTGCAAATCGAAAGATATATAGGGACTTTGGTGCACCATTTACATAAAATCGGACGAAATATATATGAGAGCTATATCGAAATCTGAACCGATTTAACCGAAACTTACCAAACATCATTCTAGAATCATATCAGTACGCTATGCCAAATTTCGTGCAAATCGAAAGATAAATACGACTTTGTTGCACCATATGTCTTAAATCGGACGAAAATATATATGGAAGCTATATCTAAATCTGAACCGATTTTCACGAAATTTAATACGCATCGTTCAAGACTTAATTCAGTACGCTATGCCAAATTCCGTGCAAATCTAAGGATATATAGGGACATTGGTTCATTATTTACCTAAAATCGGACGATAATATTTATGGGAGCTATATCTAAATCTGGACCGATTTTTCCCAATATCAATAGGTTTCGTCCTTGTGTCAAATAAATGAGCAGTGCCAAATTTCATCTAATTCGAATCAAAAAAGCATCATGTACTTCGTTTACAATTTAACACCAACAGACGGGCAGAAGGACGGACATGCATAAATCGAATTAAAAAGTGATTCTATGCATATTCTCAAAAGGAACCATGTGTCTATCTCGTTCCCTTTTGCCTGTTACAAGCATATGCACAAAGACATAATAACCTGTAGCACAGTGCAGTGAAGGGAATAAAAAGCCACCCTAAAAATATAACATGATTTTTTTTTAAATATCATAGCCAAAAAAGATACCTTGAAAAATATTAAGAGATGTGCACGCCTAAAAATATACCTTAAAAATGTGCCCGCCAAAAAGTATACCATGCCTTGAAAAAATAACAATATCAATGATAAAAATATAGCGTGATAAAAAAGTCTTAGGAATATTTTTTCAATATATAAAACATCCACGTCCCTGAAAATGTATATAAAACATCCAAGTCCTTCAAAAAATATATATAAACATCCACGCCTAACAATAGTCCCTGAAACAAAATATATAAAACATCCACGCCTAACAATAGTCCCTGAAAAAATATATATAAAACATACACGTCTAGCAATATGCCTTGAAAAATATTTCAAATTATACACTTGCAAGAGTATACCTTGAAAAAATAAAAATATCTACGCCTCAGAATATACCATGAAAAAATATAAAAATATCTACGCCTCAAAATATACCTTGAAAAATATTTGTAAATATATCAACGCATAAAACAAACCTTGAAAAGGCTTTTAAAACATCCATGCCACAAAAATAAACCTTGAGAAAAAAAATAAAAATTTCCCACCTGAAAATATGCACACATATGAAAATACTTGGGGAAAATATTTCAAAATATCCACGCCTAAAACTATACTCGGAGCGCTGTACAAATATTCGTCATTGTCGCACAAACAATTGGAGTGTGGTGTAATGTTGTAAAATCGTACGAAATTGTATATGGAGGCTATATCTAAATCTGAACCGATTTTCTCTAAAAGAGTTCGTCCTTTGGCAAAATAAATGGGCTGTGCCAAATTTCATCCAATTCGTTTCATAAATTCGACTTATACTTTGTTTACAATAATACAAGGCTTAGAAAATGATTCTCAGTATAACCTCAAAAATATATAACCTCAAAAATATGTAACCTATGGGTCTATACTGTTTCCCTTTGCCTGTTGCAAACATATGCCCACAGATATAATACCCTGAAAGGTATAATAAATGTTGTTTGGGCCTTCAAAACACCTAAAATTGGGCCCTACTGTTATATATGCTTTATATCGAAGTACTGATTCATAATTGTCCAAAAATAACGAATATTTTTCGATTAACAAAAAATAAATACAAAAGAAATAATTTGTTTTCAATTTTAAACTTCCTATCTTGATATTTGCTAAAAACAAAATCCACTAATCTTAAAAATAAATTTATTGCCTTTCATTTCGTGGGGGTAAGGCCAATAGAAATAGCTACCACATAATGATATCACAGTATTTTAGGAATATTCAAAAGAACACAGAAAATAAATGGTGCCCCAAAGCACCGTATTGAATTGTGTATTGAATGACGTATGCTAAGTTCAGTGAAAATCGCTTCAGATTTAGATATAGCTCCCATATACATTTTCGTCCGTCTTTATGTAAATGGTGCACCAAAGCCCAGATTTTTCTTTCGATTTCCACGAAATTCGGCATATCCTGCTAAATTAAGTCTAGAACGATGTGTGTTAAGTTTTGTGAAGATCCGTTCAGATTAAGATATAGCTCCTATATAGATTTTCGTCCGATTTTACGATTGTATGTAAGTGGTGTACCAAAGCCCTTATATAAATTTCGATTTGCACAAAATTTGGCATGTCGTATTGAATTGAGTCTAGAATGATGTGTGCTAAGTTTCGAAAAAAATCGGTTCACATTTAGATATAGCCCCATATATATTTTCGTCCGATTTTATGTAAATGGTGCAGCAAAGTCCCTGTATATTTTTCGATTTGCATGAAATTTGGCATAGCGTATTGATTTGAGTCTGGAATGATGTGTGTTAAGTTTTCTGAAAATCGGTCCAGATTTAGATAAAGCCCCCATATATATTTTCGTCCGATTTAATGTAAATGGTGTACCAAAGGCCCTCTATATCTTTCGATTTGCACGAAATTTGTTACAGCGTACTGCATTAAGTCCAAAATGATGTGTGCTAAGTTTCGTGAAAATCGGTTAAGATTTAGATATAATTCCCATATATATTTCCGTCCGATTTTATGTAAATGTGGCATATCCTGCTTATCCTGCTAAATTAAGTCTAGAACGATGTGTGTTAAGTTTTGTGAGTATCGGTTCAGATTTAGATATAGCTCCCATATAGATTTTCGTCCGATTTACTGTAAATGGTGTACCAAAGTCCCTATATCTTTCGACTTGCACGAAATTTGTAACAGCGTACTGAATTAAGTCCAAAATGATGTGTGCTAAGTTTTGTGAAAATCGGTTAAGTTTTAGATATAGTTCCCATATATATTTTCGTCCGATTTAAGATAAATGGTACATCAAAATCCCTGTATATCATTCGATTTGCACGAAATTTGACCTAACGTATTGAATTGAGTCTGGAATGATGTGTGCTAAGTTTAGAAAAATCGGTTCACATTTAGATATAGCTCCCATATATATTTTCTTCTGATGTTATGTAAATTGTACACTAAAGCCCCAACGTTTGTCCCCTTAGCACGAAATGTTGCACAACGTATCAAATTGAAACTATGAAACCCGCTAAAAATATATATATGGAACCTATGTCAGGTCCCATATATATTTTTAGTGGGTGTATGATTGAGATTAAATTTTGAACTGAATAGCGAATATTACTTTTGCCTTAAATCGATTTAAATAAGTTTGTCCCAGTGTACGCAAACGACTCTAAATCTGCCGGAATGAAATGAAATTTAGCATAGGTTTCAGAACGGCATATGCACGGTTTGATGTTAGTCGGTTCACATATAGATAAATATCACACATTTAACTTCATTCAATTTCATGTCAATGTTCTTTCGAAAGGGTAACGTCTGTTACCCAAATTTTTGAAGGGTATCAAATAGTCGGCACGACTTTACTATTGTAGTGTTGGCCGCTCTATTTTCTTAATACAATTGAAACTATTTTTATACCCTTCACCACACTGTGGTACAGGGTATTATGTCTTCGTGCATATGTTTGTAACAGGCAAAAGGAATCGAGATAGACCCATAGTTACTTTTGAGAATATGCATAGAATCACTTTCTGAGTCGATTTACGCATGTCCGTCTGTCCGTCCGTCCGTCCATGTATTTTTGTGAACAAAGTACAGGTCGCATTTATGATCCTATTTGGATGAAATTTGGCACAGTTCACTTATTTGGCCCAGGGACGAACCCTATTGAAATTGAGAAAAATCGGTTCAGATTTAGATATAGCTCCCATATATATTTTCGTCCGATTTAAGGTAAATGGTGCACCAAAGTCCCTATATATCGTTCGATTTGCACGAAATTTGGCACAGCGTAATGAATTACGCCTAGAATAATGTCTGCCAAGTTTCGTAAAAATCGGTCCAGATTTAGATATAGCTCCCATATATAGCTTCGTCCGATTTTATGTAAATGGTGCACCAAAGTCCCTATATATCGTTCAATTTGCACGAAATTTGGCACAACGTAATGAATTAAGCCTAGAATGATGTCTGCCAAGTTTCCTGAAAATCGGTCCAGATTTAGATATAGCTCCCATATATATTTTCGTCCGATTTTATGTAAATGGTGCACCAAAGTCACTATATATCTTTCGATTTGCAAGAAATTTGGCAAAACGTACTTAATTGAGCTTAGAGTGATATCTGCCAAGTTTCGTGAAAATTGGTCCAGATTTAGATATAGCTCCTATATATAGTTTCGTCCGATTTTATGTAAGTGATGCACCAAAGTCCCTATATATATTTCGATTTGCACGAAATTTGGCATAACGTGCTTAATAGAGCCTAGAGTGCTTTATGCCAAGTTTCCTGGAATGATGTGTGCTGAGTTTCGTGAAAATCGGTTCAGGTTAAGATATATATATATATATATATTTCCGTCAGATTTAATGTAAATAATGTACCAAAGTTCTAATATTGCATAGATCGATTGATTTTAAGTAATTGACACACCAAGGAACCAATATATGATTGAAAGAACAAAACGTACTGAAATTAGTATAACCCAACCTGTGAAAAGTTTCGTTGAAATCGGTTCAAATTTGGATATAGATTCCACATATATTTTCATCTAAGGTAATTGGTGCTTTTAAGACCCTATATATCTTTGCACGAAATTTGGCATAGCGTGCTGAATTGCGTCTATAATAATGTGTGCCAAGTTTCATGAAAATCGGTTCAGATGTATATAAAGCTCCCATATATATATATATATATATATATATATAGTCGCCCGATTTTAGGTAAATGGTGCACCAAAGTCTTTGAAAATCATTCCATTTGCACGAAATTTGTCATAGCGTACTGAATTAAGTTTAGAATGACGTGAGCTAAATTTCGTGAAAATCGGTTCAGATTTAAATGTAGCTCCCATATATATTTTCGTCCGGTTTTATGTAATTGGTGCATCGATAGGATACATCTTAGGATACATCTGTTGAATTTTTATTTTTCGAATCTCTTTAATTTAATCACTTCAAAAGATTTATTAGGTTTTTAATTAATTGTATGTTATTTTTCCTAAATTCAGTAATTATTTCCTTTAAATTTTTATTAAAAAATTATTATAATTATTTTATTTATTTTTTTAATTCAATATTTTTTTTAAATAATTAAAACACTTCAACATTTATAATTTCTTTTATTTTTGACCATTTAAAAACACATTTAAACACACAAACAACAACAAAAAAACCATCACATCAACAAGTTCCGAAACAAAGATAAGCTCCCCCCCAAAGGCAGGCGGTCAGAAATCGAAATGATAAATTTCAAATCAAATATAACTTTTTACCAATTATTTTTTCATTTTTATTACTTTTTTGATTTTATTTCCCGTGGCCGGTCATTCATTATCTTTACTTAATAATACTGGCTGGCTGATTTCAACTAACTGCCAGTTTTGTTTATTATTTTATTTTTTTATTTTTTCTTAAGTTGTAGTTGTTTAATTTTTTACTGTTTGTTATTATTATTATTTTTTTTTTTTGTGTATTTCTTTATGCCGGCTAAAAGAAAACAAATTACCAGCGCACTTGCTTCTTTTTTATGTATTTTTTTTCTTGTATTTATTTTTTACTTTAGCGCCACGATTAAATCACTTGTTCTCGCGCCCAAGTTATCAAAACACCGGACCGGCCGAATCGCAAATAACGAAGAAGACAATGTGACGACGACAACGACAACCGTTCTTTTAGGTTAAACAGTAACAACTGTTCAATACGTTTGGTCTAAACAACGGCAAAGGGTTCTGATTTTTCGTTGCGTTGGAACGAAGAAAATAACAGCAACAACAACGAAAACAAATAGTTATTCGCCTTGCACCCTCCAGCAATAGCAGAGAAGATATGATGAGGCGAAAATTATTTAACAGATAAAAGCATATGTTAGTTTGCAGAGCTATGTTAATAACTTAGCATTAAATGTAATGCGGAGGGTACCGCAATTGAACAACTTTATAAAAAGCTTTTCACCACAAAATACGTAAATACTGTTATGAGCTTTAAAAGCTGAACAATAAAATAACTGTTATACAATTATTAACGGTTTTTTGGTTCAACGACCATCCAAGGCGTGGATTTTTTAAAGAATAAAGAATCGATTTTTTTAAGAATATTTTTTCAACGACCATACAAGGCGTGAATTTTTTAAAGAATATTTTTTCAACGACCATACAAGGCGTGGATTTTTTAAAGAATATTTTTTCAACGACCATACAAGGCGTGGATTTTTTAAAGAATATTTTTTCAACGACCATACAAGGCGTGGATTTTTTAAAGAATATTTTTTTCAACGACCATCCAAGGCGTGGATTTTTTAAAGAATATTTTTTCAACGACCATCCTAGGCGTGGATTTTTTAAAGAATATTTTTTCAATGACCATCCAAGGCGTGGATTTTTTAAAGAATATTTTTTCAATGACCATCCAAGGCGTGGATTTTTTAAAGAATATTTTTTCAATGACCATCCAATGCGTGGATTTTTTAAAGAATATTTTTTCAATGACCATCCAAGGCGTGGATTTTTTAAAGAATATTTTTTCAATGACCATCCAAGGCGTGGATTTTTAAAAGAATATTTTTTCAATGACCATCCAAGGCGTGGATTTTTTAAAGATTTTTTTTTCAATGACCATCCAAGGCGTGGATTTTTTAAAGATTTTTTTTTCAATGACCATACAAGGCGTGGATTTTTTAAAGAATATTTTTTCAATGACCATCCAAGGCGTGGATTTTTATACCCTACACAACTATGTTCTCGGGGTATTATAGCTTTGTGCAGCCCCAAGAGATTGTAATGCCGCGAAATATTGGTCCTAGACCCACCTTTGTGTATACCGATCGTCATATCTCGACCAGCTGAATCGACGTGGATTTTTTAAAGAATATTTTTGCAACGACCATCCTAGGCGTGGATTTTTTAAAGATTTTTTTTCAATGACCATCCAAGGCGTGGATTTTTTAAAGATTTTTTTTTCAATGACCATCCAAGGCGTGGATTTTTTAAAGAATATTTTTCCAACGACCATACAAGGCGTGGATTTTTTAAAGAATATTTTTTCAATGACCATCCAAGGCGTGGATTTTTATACCCTACACAACTATGTTGTCGGGATATTATAGCTTTGTGCCGCCCCAAGAGATTGTAAGGCCGCGAAATATTGGTCCTAGACCCACCTTTGTGTATACCGATCGTCATATCTCGACCAGCTGAATCGATCTAGACATGTGTGTCCGTCCGTCAGTCCGTCTGTCCATTATAATTTGTAAACACAATACAGGCCACAGTTATGGACCAATCTTCACGAACTTTTGCTTGTAGGATGGGTTATACCCAATGAAGACCTCTATTGTTTTTTTTTTAAAGATCGGTTAATATTTAGGGGATAAAATGGACCAAAAAAAAAAACTTAACATACGTTGTTCTAGTGGTTATTCATAACGCTATGCCAAATTACGTGGAAATCGAAAGATATATAGGGACTCTGGTATACCATTTACATTGTAGCGGACAAAAAAATATATACGGGAACTATATCTAAATCTGAACCGATTTTCACGAAATTTTACATACATCATTCTAGACTCAATTCAGTATGCTATACCAAATTTCGTGAAAATCGGAAGATATATAGGGACTTTGGTGAACCATTTACATTAAATCGGACGAATATATATATATATATATATATATGAGCTATATCTAATTGTGAACCATTTTTCAAGAACAGTACGCTATACCAAATTTCGTGGAAATCGAAAAATATATAGGGACTTTGGTCGAATCGGTCGAACATACACATGGGAGCTATATAATTTGTTTACATGTTAAATTGTAAACAAAGTACAGGTCGCATTTATGATCCGAATTGGATGAAATTTGGCACAGCTTGTCTATTTAGCCCAAAGATGAACCATATTGAAATTGGGAAAAATCGGTTCAGATTTTGGTATAGCTCCCATATATATTTTCCGATTTAAGGTAAATAGTGCACCAAAGTCCCTATATCCTTCGATTTGCACGAAATTCGGCATAGCGTACTGAATTAAGTCGAGAACAATGTATGTTAATTTTAGTGAAAATCGGTTCAGATTTAGATATAGCTCCCATATATATTTTCGTCAGATTTTAAGTAAATAGTGCACAAAAGTCCCTATATATCCTTCGATTTGCACGAAATTTGGCATAGCGTACTGAATTACCTCTAGAATGATGTGTGTTAAGTTTCGTGAAAATCGGTTCAGTTTTAGATATAGCCCCATATATATTTTACTCCGATTTTACTTAATTTTGCTCCAAATTTCTAATGTTTTTCCGATTAACATGAAATTTTGCACAACTTATGAAATTGAGACTTGAATGACGTTATTGCGTTTTGTTGAAATTGGTACAGATGCAGCCATAGCTTCCATATGTATTTCGAACGGGTGTCTGATTGAGATTAAATTTTTAATAGTGAGCGTTCCGTTTACCATAAATTTGTTTCATGGTACGCAGACGACTGTAAATCAGCCCGAATAAAATTAAATTTATCATAGGTTGCAGAAAGACATGTTCCTTCGAGGCAGGGAACATTGATATACAATTCTAAGGATACATATGTACAATATACCCAAAGCGGTGAAGGGTATCATGTAGTCGACCCAGTCCGACTTTACTACTTTCCTTACTGGTTTTCTTAATAAATATGGCGTGGCATTTTTTGAAGAATATTTTTCAGCGACCATTTAAGGCGTGGATTTTTTAAAGATTTTTTTCAACAAGCAAAATAGGCGTGGATTTTTAAAGAATTTTTTCAACAAGCAAAATAGGCGTGGATTTTTAAAGAATTTTTTCAACAAGCAAAATAGGCGTGGATTTTTTAAAAAATATTTTTTCAAGACAAACGTAGGTGTGGATTTTTTAACGAATATGTTTTTTAAAGACCAACATAGATGTGGATTTTTAAAGAATATTTTTTTAAAGACGAAAATAGTAAAAATTGTCGTGTATATAAGTCAGACCAACTATGTCTGTCTGCCATTTAAATTTCAATCTATTTGTATTATTTCAAACTATGCATTTAATCCTCAATATTCTCTTCCGTTTTAGTACAAATATTATGTTACCAAAACTAACTAATCAACTAATAATACCCTGACAAGCCTAAAGGAAATTTGCCAATAATTTACAATAACAGAAACATTAAAACAAAATAAACACACACACATACATATGAGTAGACTAATCGTAATTGTATATGTTTATTTCATTTATTTGTTGAGTCGAATATTTGCACAGGACCAAGAAAATTTATTTACAGCTATTGGGAATTTTGGAATTTTGAAGTTATAGTAAGTAGAGATAACCCTTATTTAAAAAATATTTATTTGCTTTTTTTACATATTTATTTAAAATTATCTCTTTTTACATATTTCCATTTATTTTACAAATTATCGATTGTTGGTATAATTTCCGATTATTGTTTTGTTTTATTGCAAAACTTTAGGCAAATTGGAAAAAAGTTTTTTTTATGGCCCTACAGGATGTAATTAAAAATTGGTTTGGTTTTTTTTTGTATTTGTTTTAATTGTTCATTGTCTGTGGGAAAACTTTTTACTGGGCAAGTTTTAATTTATTTGTAGGCATAAATGTGTTTTAAATTACTTGAAATGAAAACCAGTAAGGAAAGTTCAAAAGTCGGACGGGGCCGACTATATGATACCCTTCACCACTATGGGTACATGCAAGACATGTTAATATAATAGAAAAATGGGAGCGGGCCTTTATCAGAGTTTATTCCAGACAAAAGTAATCGAGATAGACCCATGGTTCTTTTTGAGAATCTGCATAGAATTACTTTCTGAGTCGATTTATGCATGTCCGTCTGTCCGTATATGTATTTTCCTTAACAAAGTACAGGTCTCATTTATGATCCGATTAGGATGAAATTTGGCAGAGTTCACTTATTTGGCCCAAGGACGAACCCTATTGAAATTGAAGAAAATCGGTTCAGATTTAGATATAGCTCCCATATATAGTTTCGTCCGACTTTATGTATATGATGCACCAAACTCCCAATATTTGTCCGATTGGGACAAAATTTTGCTCAGAGTACTGCAATAGATCCAGACTGATGTCTGCGAGGTTTGTTTAAATCCGTTCAGAGTTAAATATAGCTCCCATATATAGATTCGTCCGATTTTTTGTGAATGATGCACCAAACTCCCAATATTTGTCCACTTGAGACAAAATTGTGCACAGAGTACTGAATCATCTTCAGATTGATGTCTGCGAAGTTTTGTTGAAATCGGTTCAGATTTAGATAAAGCTCCCATATATAGAGTCGTCCCATTTTATGTGAATGATGCACTAAACTCCCAATATTTGTCCGATTGGCACAACATTTTGCACAGAGTTTTCAATTAAATCCAGACGGATGTCTGCTAAGTTTTTTTTTTTTAATCGGTTCAGATTTAGATATAGCTCCCATATATAGTTTGTCCGATTTTATGTGAATGATGCACTAAACTCCCAATATTTGTCCGATGCCGACAAAATTTTGCACAGAGTACTGATTTAGGTCTGCGAAATTTTTTAAAAATCGGTTCAGATTTAGATATAGCTCCCATATATAGTTTCGGCCGATTTTTGGTGAATGATACACCCAATATTTGTCCAATTTGGACAATATTTTGCACAGAGTATTGCATTAGATCCAGACTGATGTCTGCGAAGTTTTTTACACACTTCACCACACTGTGGTACAGGGTATTATGTCTTTGTGCATATGTTTGTAACAGGCAAAAATAATCGAGATAGACCCATGGTTCCTTTTGAGAATATGCATAGAATCACTTTCTGTCCGTCTGTCCGTCCGTCCATGTATTTTTGTGAACAAAGTACTGATGGAATTATCACTCGATTTGGATGAAATTTGGCACATGTCACTTATTTGGCCCAAGGACGAACCCTATTGAATTTGAAGAAAATCGGTTCAGATTTAGATATAGCTCTCATATATAAATTCGTCCGATTTAATGTAAATGGTGCCTATATATCTTTCGATTTGCACGAAATTTGGTATAGCCTACTGAATTAGGTTTGGAATAATGTATGCTAAGTTTCGTGTATGCTAAGGTTTGGAATAATGTATGCTAAGTTTTAGGTTCAGATTTAGATATAGCTCCCATATATAGTTTCGCCCGATTTTAGGTAAATGGTGCACCAAAGTCCTTTAAAATCATTTGATTTGTACGAATTTTGCATAGCGTATTGAATTATGTCTAGAATGACGTATGCTAAGTTTCGTGAAAATCGGTTCAGATTTAGATATAGTTCCCATATATATTTTCATCCGATTTAAGGTAATTGGTGCACCAAAGTCCCTATATATCTTTCGATTTGCACGAAATGTGGCATAGCCTACTGAATTGCGTCTATAATGATGTGTGCTAAGTTTCGTGAAAATCGGTTCAGATTTAGATATAGCTTCCATATATATTTTCGTCCGATTTTTTGTAATTGGTGCACCAAAGTCCCTATATATCATTCGATTTGCACGAATTTGGTATAGGGTACTGAATTTAGTCTAGGATGATATTGCAAAGCTTCGTGAAAAGATCCATAGCTAGGCCGATTGAAACAACATACTGATTTAATATAAATAACTCTCTGGCAAAAAATCGGTTCAGATATAGATATATAACCAAAACCCGTCTTCTGTTAGGATACATATGTAGAATGTACCCAAAGTGGTGAAGGGTATCATATAGTCGGCCCAGTCCGACTTTACTACTTTCCTTACTGGTTTTTTTACGATTTTTTGTTAATGATACACCAAACTCCCAATATTTGTCTGGTTGAGTAAAATTTTGCATAGCGAATGCTATTGAGAAAAAAATAATGATGCGAATTTGTTGAGATCGATTCAGATTTTGGTATAGGTCTTATATATATTTCGTTCGATTTTATGTTAATGCTGCACCGAAGCGCCTATGTTTGTTAGATTTACACGAAATTTAGCAGAGGATATTAAATTGAATATAGAGTGATAACAACAATCAATTGGCATGTGCAACGGTTGTTCAATTAGGTCCAGGTGTATATATATAGCTCACATACATAATTTGACTCGATTTCATACAAATGGTACACCAAAGCATCCAAGTCTGTCGGTTTGACTTGCAATTTTTCATTGATTTCAAAATGGTATGTGTATGGGGTTTTTCAATTGAAAGGATATCATATAGTCGGCCCGCCCGACTTTTGAACTTTCCTTACTGCTTTTAAACTATTTTTATAGGATGTGTGGATTTTTAAGGATGAAAAATTATAAAAATTATAAACTTTTCCAAGGATCAAAATAGGCCCGGATTTTTTAAAGAAAATTTTACAAGGATCAAAATAGCCATTTTTAAAGAATATTTTTTTTAATGACAAAAATAGGCCCGGATTTTTTCTTAAATATTTTTTTATGTACAAAAGTATGTGTGAATTCTGCTTATTCATCAAAATAAGCATGGGCCAAAATAAGCATGGGTTTTTATACCCTAACCACACTATTGTACAGGGTATTATGTCTTTGAGCGTATATTTGTAACAGGCAAAAAAGACCCATGGTTCCTTTTGAAAATATGCATAGAATCACCTTCTGAGTCGATTTATGCATGTCCGTCTGTCCATGCTAAATTGTAAACAAAGTACAGGTCGCATTTATGATCCAAATTAGATGAAATTTGGCACAGCTCATTTGTATGGCCCAAGAACGAACCCTATTGAAATTTGGTAAATGGTGCAACAAAGTCCATGGAAATCTTTTCATTTGCACGAATTTTGGCATAGCGTATTGAATTAAGTCTAGAATGATGTGTGCTATCTTTCGTGAAAATCGGTTCAGATTTAGATATAGCTCCCATATCCGATTTTAGGTAATTGGTGCACCAAAGTCACTGAAAATCATTCGATTTGCACGAAATTTGTCGTAGCGTACTGAATTATGTCTAGAATGACGTGTGCTAAGTTTCGTGAAAATCGGTTCAGATTTATATATAGCTCCCATATATATATTTTCGTCCGATTTTATGTAATTGGTGCACCAAAGTCCCTATATATCATTCGATTTGCACGAATTTTTGTATAGGGTACTGAATTAAGTCTAGAATGGTGTTGCTAGGCTTCGTGAAAAGATACATGGCTAATCGACCTAGCCACACAACGTACTGAAATAATATAAATTATACCAGTGGCCAGTTTTCCAGGAATCGGTTCAGATATAGATATATAACAAAAACGCGTCGTCTGTTAGGATACATATGTAAACCAGTGAGCGGGGCAGTATAGTCGGACGGGGCCGACCATACGATACCCTACACAACTTCCATGAAAATCTTACTTTCTGCGGTTCTATATTCTGAGATTGGGCAATATTTCTTGTCAATATTACTTGTCCAGATTCCCTTCACCATGGGTTGTGTTGTGATATTCGGCTGTCGACTCGAAAAATAAAAAAATAAGTTTTCGGTCCACTTCATCCGAAAAATTATTATCTGATCATCACCTAACATTTTAGGCGTTGTCCTTGATCATAACTGGAACCTCATGGAACATTTCAAAGCGATCAGAGCTATATTTCCGCCCTCCAGTGTGGTAATAGGTTACTAAATAATATATGAATACGTAAGCACCTGTAAATATTTAAGTGTAACTCCCGCATCCGAGTACCTTCGACTATATAATTGGTATCAACTAAAAGGTCAACCACTCCTCTTGGATATACTATCAACTTCTCGGGTCTATGTCCTTCAGTGGTAAATATATACGCTATAGAATACAAATTTTGTCATTATTCACACAAAAGTTAAGGTCCATTTGACACGCTAAATATTGGCCGATCATTATCGATCTCCTTCTCCATGCAAAAATTCTCGGTGTATGGGCCATAATTGCGGCCTCTGGAGCGACTAGAAAAACCGACAAAAATAAAGTTTTTGGTCCATTTCATCCCCTAAATATTACCCGATCTTTTCCAAAAACAATAGGGGTCTTCATTGGCCAGAACCCATCCTACATGCAAAATTTCCTGAAGATTGGTCCATAACTGTGGCCTGTATCGTGTTTACAAATTATAATGGACAGACGGACGGACGGACGGACACACATGTCTAGACCGACTCAGCTAGTCGAGATATGACGATCGGTATACTTAAAGGTATGTCCAGGACGAATATTTCGCGGCGTTACAAACTCTTGGGGCTGCACAAAGTTATAATACTCTGACAACATAGTTGTGTAGGGTATAAATATACCCAAAGTGGTGAAGGGTATCATATAGTCGGCCCATTCCGACTTTACTACTATCCTTACTGGTTTAATAATATTTTTGCAGGAATCAAAATATGGAGAATATTTTTTTAAGGATCAAATTGTGAAGAATATTTATTTATGGTCAAAATAAACGTTGATTTTTTGAAAGGCCAAAATAAGAATATTTAATCAATTAGGCGTGCATTTTTATGAATATTTTTAATGGACCAAAACAGATGCGGATTGTTTTGAGAATATTTTTTTCATGGATTTAAAAAAATCAAGTATATAGAATATATAATTTTATTATAGTATGTTTTAAAACATTCCTTAAATATTCCAAACCTTTATTTATTTCTTTAAGTTTCATAGAAACCCGTAATGAATTTTCCTCATAAAATATCTTCAATCAATCTTTCATCGAAAAAGCCTTCTTCTTCTCAGTAATTTGTGTTATAAACACTCAGTAGTGCGTATGTAATTCGTTTTGAAAAGCCTAAAAAAAACTTTTAGTTTTTCTTTCACAATTTTGTTCTTATTGTATAGTTCAAATAACTTGTTTATGTATTTGGCCATGAGTAAGCCATGAAAAGTTTCCAAACTAAAAAGTTGAATGTTAATTTGTGGCTATGAATTTTGGTTGAATGTACATACAACGCCAATTGATATTTTTTTGTGAGAGTATTGAATTTGAGGAAAGGAAGGACATGGTAAGCTAATAATAAAAAATAAAAAAATATTTAAAAGTAAATCTATACAAAATAAAAATTTGGTGGTCAAGGACCAAGGACGTATTCCGGGCATGTTGCATACAACATATTCAAGTTGTTCATAATGTTGCGAAAATATCTATTCCGTACATGTTTTTTATACCCTTCACCACACTGTGGTACAAGGTATTATGTCTTTGTGCATATGTTTGTAACAGGCAAAAGGAAATCGAGATAGACCCATGGTCCCTTTTGAGAATATGCATAGAATCACTTTCGGAGTCGATTCATGCATGTCCGTCTGTCCGTCCATGAAAGGCAGGTTGGCACGCAGCCGTCCTCCCTGCATTCGAGCTGGCGAACGCAGCATAAGGTATTCGTGTACTGTTAAATATCTCGAAATAACAGTGTCAGAGCGTTTGAATTTTCTTCCACATTTCGATCGGTTGAAAGAGGACTTTTGTTGCCTGCGCAACTTATGGTGCACCTATATGGTACAGAACTGCCTCTTCTGTCTTTGGGCAGAAGAAGCTCCTTTCGTGTCAGCGGGTCGTCATGTTAGCGTGCTTGCCAGTGTGTCGCACTGTTTCAACAGAGGCGTTGCAGGTGCTGCTTGGCGCCGCGCCGCTTTATCTTGAAGTGAGTTGTAGCGCTATTATGTATAAGCTTAAGCGTGGTTTGCAGTTGGATGAGGATGATTGGCTCAGGCCTTCTGATTTGGTGGATGGGGAGAGTAGGCGGTATAGCACAATCCTTCGGGATTGTGTTGTTGATAGGTGGAGGACAAGGTAGACGAACAGTGACAAAGGGAGGGTGACGTACGGATTTATTCGTGACGCAACGTTCGTAGTGGACCGGCCAGACTTTCGCTTCGGCTTAAGTACTGGTTTCTTACTTTTCTGCATAAGAGTTTCTATGCTTTTCTGCATAAGAGTGGCCTTGCCCAGACGGATTTATGTGGGTGCGGGATGACTGAGGACTGGAAGCATATACTGACGGAATGCTGTTACTATGTTGACATTAGATTTTTAGCAAGTATGGGTATATCGAATGGAGGGGCGGGGTGGGATTTCAGTAGGGCTCTTGTAGACGATCGGACTTTTAGTTGTTGGGTTTGGTCGGTTGCACCGGGTGGTGGTGGGTTGGTGCGCCGGTTGGCGGTGGTGCGGTTGTTGGTGGAGAGCTGCGGTTGTTGTAGCTGCTGTGCTCTGCTGTCGTTCCGCATCGTGGGAGGTTCGCGGTGTCTCTACTTCGCGGAAGTCACTTCTGCGGTTGTGGATGTTGGTAGGCTGCCCGTGAGGGCAGTTTCGTTGATTGTTTGTCTTGTGTTGTCTATTGCCGCTGTCCTTGGGCCCTTTCTGCAGTCCGTGAGGACACCATGTTAATTGTTTATGTTGTGTGCATTTGTTCATCGTCGCCACAGCCTGTGGCAAGGTCTTCCTTGTCACTTGCGGTTATTTGCTGCCGTTGCCGTTGCCGATGTTATTTTTGTTTTGGGATACCAGCCCGGACTTGTGTCGAACTGGGAGAGGCTTCGGTCTCGAGCCTGAGTGGAGGTTTTCCGTACCGCGGGTGTCAGGTGCCCCTGGATCTGTCGATCCAGCCTGACAGTTGGTGTGGCCCCCTGGGGAGCTTAGCGGGGGTTGTGGTTTCGCCCCTCACCAAGGGGGAGAGTATGCCTTCTGCATACTCTCCAATTGGTACAGCACTTTGGTGCTGGTGGGCGCATATCCGCCTGTGGCTCAGCCACTGCCTAGGCCTATGGGCAGGTACTCGCATAAAACACTTTCAGATACTGTCCGTCCATGTATTTTTGTGAACAAAGTACAGGTCGCATTTATTATCCCATTTGGATGAAATTTGGCATAGCTAATTTATTTGGCCCAAGGACGAACCCTATTGAAATTGGGAAAAATCGGTTCAGATTTAAATATAGCTCCCATATATATTTTCGTCCGATTTAATGTAAATGGTGCACCAAAGTCCCGATATATCTTTCGATTTGCACGAAAGTTAGCACAGAGTAATGAATTAGGCCTAGAATGATGTGTGTTAAGTTTCCCGAAATTCGGTTCAGATTTAGATATAGCTTTCATATATATTTTCGTCCGATTTAATGTAAATGGTCCACCAAAGTCCCTATATAGCTCTCGATTTGCACGAAATTTGGCACAGCGTAATGAATTAGGTTTAGAATGATGGGTGTTAAGTTTCCTGAAAAACGGTTCAGTTTTAGATATAGCTCCCATATATATTTTCGTCCGATTTAATGTAAATGGTGCACCAAAGTCCCGATATATCTTTCGACTTGCACGAAAGTTAGCACAGAGTAATGAATTAGGCGTAGAATGGTGTGTGTTAAGTTTCCTGAAAATCGGTTCAGTTTTAGATATAGCCCCCATATATATTTTCGTCCGATTTAATTTAAACGATCTACCAAAGTCCCTATATATCTTTCGATTTGCACGAAATTTGCTACAGTGTAATGAATTAGGTCTAGAATGATGTGTGTTAAGTTTCCTGAAAATCGGTTCAGATTTAGATATAGCTCCCATATATATTTTCGTCCGATTTAATGTAAATGGTCCACCAAAGTCCCTATATATCTTTCGATTTGCACGAAATTTGGCATAGCGTAATGAATTAGGCCTAGAATGATGGGTGTTAAGTTTCCTGAAAATCGGTTCAGTTTTAGATATAGCTCCCATATATATATTTTCGCCCGATTTAATGTAAATGGTGCACCAAAGTCCCTTTATATCTTTCGATTTGCACGAAATTTGGCACAGCGTAATGAACTAGGTTTATAATGATGTGTGTTACGTTTCCTGAAAATCGGTTCAGATTTAGATGTAGCTTCTATATCCGACCAAATGAAAAATTTAATATCGGCTGCAGAATGGCATGTTTATGGATCCAAATTCTTATTACTGGGCCTTTAAAAATGCGACGTCTGTTGGGATTCATCTGTTGAATATACCCAAAGTGGTGAAGGGTATCATATAGTCGGCCCCGTCCGACTTTCCTTCTTTCCTTACTGGTTTTAATTTTGCATAAGATTAGTAGGATAACTCCTTATGACTTCTCCATTTAAATTTTCTTATAGAACCCCATCATTTATTTTATTAATTAACTTAAAGAATCTGTGGAAATTTCTGTGCAGTTAGCTCAGAAAATTCCACTCAACCCCTTCCTCCTCAACAATCAAAATTTGTAGTTTTATTCATAATCCTGCAATTCATTATTATCCTTTGACCTGCTTATTTATATTTGCATAATACAAGTGTTAGATTAAAAACAACAACATTTTATCGTAATGAATACCAATCTGGACAGCCATGCAGGGCACACAACTGCCTTGACCACCGTTTCATTATTTACGCTCATTGTGGTCTAACCAAGAGACTGGCAAACAAAACCGATGGTATCTGTGAATAAAGGTAGCCCCGGCTACCACAAACTATTACTGAGAGGGAGAGAGTGGCAAATCTAAGGCCATAACAATTTAAGTGCTTTTGTTGTTATCCTGGTCATACTCGAATACCAACAATTAAGTGTGACAAAGTGGAAATGCGAGGATAATAAATAAGCGGGAATTATAAATAAAATTATTCTCCCTGTAGGGAAGGTAAAAAGGATTTGCAGGAAGTAAATAACTTAAAAATAAATTCATAATTATTTTAAAGGTTATATTTAAAATAAAAAATTTCAAATTTCATATTTGAAATTGTCATATTCCCTTCACCGGGGGTTGTGTTCAGATATCCGGCTTATAATTGTGGTCTATGGATCGACTCAAAAAAAAAAAAACACAAAAAAAAAAGTTTTCGGTCCACTTTATACCAAAATTATTATCTGATCATCACCGAAAATTATAGGCGTAGTCCTTGACCATATCTGGCCAAAGCGATCAGCGTTATATTTCCGCCCTCCAGTGAGGTAATGGGTTACTAAATATTAGGTTGGAGAAAAAGAAATTCATTTTTTTATTTTTTTATTTTCATTTTATATAACATTATGAAGCGTCCGATTTGGGCCAAATATGCACCGTTTGTTGTATGATTCGTTGCCATTTTAAAGGTAACTTCATAATGACTCTCTCATTTGCAAAAAAAACTCTGGTAGCCGATTTTTTTATCATTTAAGAAAAAGAAGAAGAAGTTTGCAATGCAAGAAAAATGTGATAATCGCTTGGTGCCAAGTCCGGACTGTATGGTGGGTGCATTAAAACTTCCCAACCAAGCTCCCGAAGTTTCTGGCGAGTCACTGTAGATGTGTGTGTCCTAGTGTTGTCCTGGTGGAACACGACACCTATCCATTTTCGACAACCGCCCTACATGTGCGAGGTGCATCTTTAACATCAAAAATTCCAGAACGGAATCTACGAAACCAAAATTGCACATAATTGCCTGTTACAGTATCGGAAAATTTGTCAAAGAAAACTGTAAAATGTACCGATATATCCTCTTGGATATACTATCAACATTTCTGGACTATGTCCTTCATGGGTAAATATATACGCCATAGAATAGAAATTTTGTAATTTTTCACACAAAAGTCAGGGACCATTTGACCCGCTAAATATTAACCGATCTGTATCAAAACAGCCATTCTTAGTCTTTGGCCTGACGCTCTTCTTCATGTTCGGGTGTACCAATGTCCCTACATATCTTTCGATTTGCACGAAATTTGGCATAGCGTAATGAATAAGGTCTAGAATGATGTGTGCAAAGTTTCGTGAAAATTGGTTCAGATTTAGATATAGCTCCCATATATATTTTCATCCGATTTAAGGTAATTGGTACACCAAAGTCTCTGAATTAAGTCTCGAATTAAGGCTAAAATGACTTGTGCTAAGTTTCGTTTGAAAATCGGTTCAGTTTAAGATATAGTTCCCATATATTTCCGTCCGATTTTAGGTAATTGGTGCACCAAAGTCTCTGAAAATCATTCGATTTGCACGAAATTTGTCATAGCGTACTGAATTAAGTCTAGAATGATGTTGCTAAGCTTCGTGAAAAGATCCATAGCTAGGCCGATTGACACAACGTACTGAAGTAATATAAATTAGTCTCTGGCAACTTTCCCTGAAATCGGTTCAGATATAGATATATATCAACCAGTAAGGAAAGTAGTAAAGTCGGACTGGGCCGACTATATGATACCCTTCACCACTTTGGGTATATTTTACATATGTATCCTAACAGACTAAATCTATATCTTAACCGATTTCAGGGAAACATGCCAGAGACTAATTTATATAACATCAGTACGTTTTGTCAATTGGTCTAGCTAAGGCTCTTTTCACGAAGCTTATCAACATCATTCTATACTTAATTCAATATCTTATATAGGATCTTTGGTGCACCAATTACCTTAAATCGGATGAAAATACATATGGGAGCTATATCTAAATCTGAACCGATTTTCACGAAACTTGGCAGGCATCATTCTCGATCTTATTCATAACTCTGTGTCAAATTTCGTACACATCAACAGATTTCCAGGGACTTTAGTGGACTATTTACCTAAAATCAGGCGAAGCTATATTTGGGAGCTATATCTAAATCTGAACCGATTTTTCCGAAACTTTGCACACATCATTATATACTTAATTTAGTACGCTGTGCCAAAAATCGTGCAAATCGAACGATATATAGGGGCTTTGGTACACAATTAACCTTAAATCGGACGGAGATATATATGGGAGCTATATCTAAATCTGAACCGATTTTCGCGAAACTTTGCACACATCATTCGTAACCCTATTCATTACGCTGTGCCAAATTTCGTGCAAATCGAAAGATATATAGGGACTTTGGTGCAACATTTACCTTAAATCGGACGAAAATATATATGGGAGCTATATCTAAATCTGAACCGATTTTTCCCAATTTCAATAGGGTTCGTCTTTGGGCCAAATTTCATCCAATTCGGATCATAAATGCGACCTGTACATTGTTTACAATTTAACATGGACAGACAGACGGACAGACGGACGGACGGACATGCATAAATCGACTTAGAAATTGATTCTATGCATATTCTCAAAAGGAACCATGGGTCTATCTCGATTATTTTTGCCTGTTACAAACATATGCACAAAGACATAATACCCTGTACCACAGTGAGGTGAAGGGTATAAAAACGCGTCGTCTCTTAGGATACATATGTCGAATATACCCAAAGTGGTGAAGGGTATCATATAATCGGCCCTGTCCGACTTTACTACTTTCCTTGCTGGTTTTTCTTTTACAACATTTATTTTTTAAGAACTTAAAAGCTAGTTTCTTTAATAGATTTCAATTACATATTCAAACTAATCTGGATGTGAACTAGTTTTCAACATTTCCATTAAAATTTCATTTAATTCATCATTTTTTTTTTTTTTTTTTGTATTATTTTTACATGGTCTAACAACTAATTCATAGAAATCTCAAAACCACATTTAATTGATACTTTTTATTCCATTACAAAATTTTCAAATATTCGTGTATGTCTATCTCCACCTGTTACATATTCATCAACTTCACTCTTAATATTGTGGTTGTTGTTGTTTCATATTCTCCTTTGAAAACCTTCTTATGTTTTGATTGAAATTCTCAATTAGTAAAAAAGAAAAACATTTATGTATCTGTTGTATAATATAGATATACTATTATATTGTCAGATTTTGTTTTTATTGTTGTTATAACAATTTTATTGTTAGCAGCTTCTTTGTAGGAAATCAGAAATAATATGATCTTATGGAAAGCCTTTAACACAATTGGATGCCAAAAGAAAGGCATATAACAGCAAGAAATTTAAGCTTGTTTTTTTTTCATTTTTTAAATAATAAATATAGACATTGAGGAATAGCCAAGAAGGGAAGGAATCCATTTTAGAAGACAATGTTAACATCCTAAAAGTATGCATCACACATGACATCTCTCGATTCTATTGAAGGTTGTTGATATAGAATAATATCAGGTATGACCCTATACACCAATATAACAATCTATACTAATAAAAGAGTAAAGTGATTGACTCACTGACTTATTGACTGACTGATTTAACGATTCTTCAACGCCCAGACGAAACGGCTGAAGCAAGAATCTTGAAATTTTGGGTGAGGGTCACTCTTGGTCCATATGTGACACATAAGGCTGGGTTTTTGGAAATTCGTACTAGAACGAATAAGTACGATAAGTACTAAACGTGGTATCATTTGTATTTGGCGAACCGGTAGAGCTAAAACTCTGATATTTGGTTTGGTTGTCGTTGATCGAGTGTAGGTTAGATGTACCAAAGGGTTTTTGGAAATTCGAACTGTAACTATCCGAAAAGTACGAAAATGTATTAAATTTGGTACAATTCTGTTGAACGGATAGCGTTAAAAACTTGAAATTTGGGGTGTGAATTAAGGAGATGGTTTTGAAAGCGTGTACTCATGTGTACGAAAAGTACTATATTGTACTATATTTGGTACAAATTTAATTTGAAGATACAAATCGAGCTGGAATCCTGGAATTTGAAATTAAAATTTCCGTCGGAGTGTAGGATTGGGATATGAACGTAGTTTTGGAAATTTGTTACTTATGTGTACGAAAAGTACTAAATCGTACTATAATTGGTACAGGTTGGATTTGGGTGATCCTATAGAGCGGGAACAATGAAATTTGGAGTCAGGATCACAGTAGGGGTGTGGGATTGGGGACAGGATTCAGTTTAAGAAAATAATACTTATGGGTACTAAATGGTACTAAATTTGGTACAATTTAAATTTTAGGTGAACCAATAGAGCTAGAATCATGAAATTTGGAGTCAGAATCACTGTTGAGGTGTAAGATTGAGATATGTAGGAAGTTCTTTAAATATGTACTAATGTGTACTAAATTTGATACAAGTTGAATTGTGGGTGAACCGATTGAGTTGGAATTATGAAACTTGATTTTCTACATACATTGGGGCATGTAGGAAGTTTTGGAAATTGGTACTACTGTGTACTAAATTTGGTACAATTTGAATTGTGGGTGAAGCGATAGTGTTGGTATCCTGAAACTTGAATTTGGGGACACTGCGGGGATGTAGCATTGGGATATGTATGAAATTTTGGAAATTGGTACTACTGTGAATTAAATTTGATACAATTTGAATTGTGGGTGAACCGATAGAGTTGGAATCCTGAAACTTGGAATTAGGATTACTGGAAACTGGTGCTACTACGTACTAAATTTAGTACAATTTGAATTGTGGGTGGACCCATAGAATAATAATCCTGAAAGTTGTATTAAAATCACTGTAGGGGTGTAGGTTTTGGGTACGTAAGATGTTTTGGAACGTGGATTAGGATCACTGGTACTAGTGTGTATTAAATTTGGTACAATTTGAATTGTTGGTAAACTGATAGTGGGTATCGATATTAATGTGTGGATAGCTTAGTTTTTCTGACATATGCAGTATTCTGTGAAAATAAAATAATATGTTAATACATGTTTAAATATATCCCGCATACGCTAACGAAGTAGCGGGTATATGCTAGTATAATATACATAAATGTGTGGTGCATATGTGTATTAATTAACCCTAAATTTTAATATACGTTTATATTATTTCTCTAAGTCGCCCTTCCCATTGTTAATATTGTTTTTATTTTTTTCAAACCGTGGAAGCCGCCACGAATATTATTATTATGTTTTTCCTGATGAAATAAATTGAAGTTCAAAGTCCCATTCCGCATTACAACAAAAATGTCCAAAATATTTAAAATTTCTTTCTTTAAGTAAAATACTTAACCTTCTTACAAACTTAAGTTGTTCTTTTTTTATTTTCTGTCATTTACACCGTCATTTCTATTATATTGTGTTTTAAGTGTTCAACACCTTGGCCGTGTGTTTTTCCAATCCCATCCCTTCCTCCATTTTCTATCTTCCACACTTGTACAAAATATTCCGCTTTTTCTTCCTGGTAAAAGTGGTGGCTGTCGTACTTATGTCACGCACTTGAAAACAAACGATGTTCATCATTGGCACAAAAAAGGCATTGTCTGTATCCGTTTCCGTTGACAGCTCTAACATATGCGACTGTTGTTCAGTTCGTCTGCGCTTGCAACAGCATTTCATGTGTTTCACTTTCCAGATAGTTTTATTTGCTTGAATGCCACTTTTTTCACACCGTGAGAGTGAGGAAAGGGGCGAGAAGCGGAAGAACTGTGAGGATAGTGAAAGGATTCTATAGGGTTGAAAATGTTTAGCTGTATTGCACAAATAACATTTCAATTCAGTTTTTTCATTTGCATGACTGCTTCCAGATTTGTAAGAACCATTTTGATAAAAAACAGTAAAAAACACGACTGTGTTTTTATGTCAAAAGGATTAATTGGTGTGTGAGGATTATAAAAAAAAAACATTTTTTCGATTTTTCATATAAATATACACATGAAATATTTTGAACCAATATTATTATTCAAAATCCATGCCTTGGGTAGACGCTTAAATCTTATTTAAACCAGTAAGGAAAGCAGTAAAGTCGGACGGATCCGACTATATGATACCCTTCACCACTTTCCGTATATTCACCAGATGAATCCTAATAGACGTGGCATTTTTGAAGGACCATTAACATGAAATTGAATCCATAAACATGTCATTCTGCTACTCATACTAATATTTTCATTTGATCAGATAAAGAGTTGCTTCTTACAATGCGACAAAATTATGTAAATCAATTTAAAGCAAATCTCAATCGGACACCTGTTTATTATTTGCATAAATGTCTGATAAAGATGAGGAGTTTAGAGCACGATTTACTTAAAATCGAACGAAAATATATGTAAAAGCTATATCGAAATCTAAACCGATTTTATCGAAACTTGTCACAGGCTAGGCTATACTAATACGGTGCACCATTTATATTAAATCGGACGAAAATATATTTGGGAGCTATATGTAAATTTGAACCGATTTCCACGAAACTTAACACACATCATTTCAGACTTAATTCAATACGCTGTGCCAAATATCGAAAGATATATAGGGACTTTAGTGCACCATTTATATTAAATCGGATGAAAATATATATGAAAGCTATATCTAAATCTGAACCGATTTTTACGAAACTTAACACACATCATTCTAAACATAATATAGGAAGATATGCCCAATTTCTTGTAAATTGAAAGATATTTAGGGACTTTGGTGCACCAAAAATATATATGGGAGCTATATCTAAATCTGAACCGATTATCAGGAAACTTAACACACATCATTCCAGACTTAATTCATTGCGCAGTGCCAAATTTCGTGCAAATCGAAAGCTATATAGGGACTTTGGTGCACCATTTACTTAAAATCGGACGAAAATATGTGGGAGCTATATGTAAATCTGAACCGATTTCCACGAAACTTAACACACATCATTCCAGACTTAATTGAATACGCTGTGCCAAATTTCGTGCATATCGAATGATATATAGGGACTTTGGTGCACCATTCACATTAAATCGGACGAAAATATATATGGGAGCTATATCTAAATCTGAACCGATTTTCACGAAACTTAACACACATCATTCTAGACCTAATTCATTACGCTGTGCCAAATTTCGTGCAAATCGAAAGATATATAGGGACTTTGGTGCACCATTTACATTAAATCGGACGAAAATATATATGGGAGCTATTATAAATCTGAACCGATTTTTACGAAACTTAACACACATCATTCTAAACTTAATATAGTACGATATGCCAAATTTCTTGCAAATTCATGAGATATTTAGGGACTTTGGCACACCATTTACCTTAAATCGGACGAAAATATATATGAGAGCTATTATAAATCTGAACCGATTTTTACGAAACTTAACACACATCATTCCAGACTTAATTCAATGCGCTGTGCCAAATTTCATGCATATCGAAAACTATATAGGTACTTTGGTGTACCATTTACCTGAAATCGGACGAAAATATATATGAGAGCTATATATAAATCTGAACCGATTTTCACGAAACTTACAACACATCATTCCAGACTTAATTCAATATGCTGTGCAAAATTTCGTACATATCGAAAGATATATAAAACTTTGTTGCACCATTTACTTTAAATCGGACGAAAACATATGTGGGAGCTATATCTAAATCTGAACCGATTTTCACGAAACTTAACACACATCATTCCAGACTTAATTCAATACGCTGTGCCAAATTTCGTGCACATCGAAAGATATTTATGGTCTTTGGCCCACCATTTACCTGAAATCGGACGAAAATATATATGAGAGCTATATATAAATCTGACCCGATTTTCACGAAACTTAACACACATCATTCTAAACTTAATGTAACACGATATGCCAAATTTCTGGCAAATTGAAAGATATTTAGGGACTTTGGCCCATAATTTACCATAAATCGGATGAAAATATATATGAGAGCTATATCTAAATCTGAAGCGATTTTCACGAAGCTTAGCACACATTATTCTAGGCTTGTCTCGTTTCCTTTTCCCTCTTACAAACATATTCACATAGACGTAATACCCTGTACCACTTTGGGGTGAAGGAACTAATAATCCACTCCATGTGGAGATCTTTGAAATAGGTTTAAAAATCCACGCTTAGGGTAAAACTTTGAAACAATATTATATAAAAATCAATGCCTTAGATAAATGCTGTCTATGTAATCATTCCTCCTTCTGTGAAATTTTGAAAAAAAAAATGAGACACCATTACATTTAAACACTTATATGTGAAACGTAATATTATTGTCACACGCTAAACAGTAATTTTCTGCTAAGCAATTATCCCTTGACCTTTAAATGTTCACAAAAATATTCGTGCAGCAAACCAGTTACAGATTGAAATAAAAAAAGAAAACTGAACTGAACTGATTGTTCATTTCCGCAAATTGGTCAACTCGTATTTGCCACAGATTTCAATGACAATTTCCATCATTAACACGAACAAGTGCCGATGAACAGATAATAAAGTAATTCGGCTGTAAGGATAATTGTGGCCACAACAAAAGCAAAACAAAAACTAGAACAACAACTGTCCAAAACTTGATAAACAATAATCATTTGTTGTCTTTTTTTATAGTGTTTCATTTGTTGTTATGTCCTGTGAATGAAAGGCAATAAAGACTAGTTGTTGTTATTGGAATGTTGTTGGTTTTTTTATCTTTGGCAATCTTTTTGCATTGTCTCATGCACACAATTCAACAAGTAATGTCCTTGAACATGACAATCCATATTTCACTTTATTACTTCCACTTGAAATGGACAGCGTAGGGGAAGGTTATCTCCTTCTTCTCAGGAAAAAACCACAACCCCATTGCAATAGTGGTAGTAGTAATATTGAGCAATGAAAACAAACTAGATATCGTTGGCCAAGAATTCAATGGAAGAAACGTGACCAGTGTGTAAATACACACATATATAAATATTACTAAAAAGATTCTGTATTGATGGAGAAAGTCAAATCAGTTTATAAGACCTATTGGAGGATTGATATATATATATATATATATATATATATATATATATAAATATAGGGCGAAAAATGCTTGAATTTGATGTAAAGTTCTTTAAAATAATAATTTTCCAAACATCATTTTAAATAACATTTTTGTAAAGGATATGAAGGAATATTATATATTAAAAAAAACAGTAAGAAAAGTTCAAAACTCGTACGAGCCGACTATATAATAGCCTTCACCACTTTGGGTACATACAAGAGATTTTAATACCTACAATATCCTGTAGATAGAACGATCATAGAATCTTTGGTGGACCATTGAGATGAAAACAGGCGCAATTAGACGTGCTATCTTGATTAATATTTGAACCAATTGAAAAACCCCATACACATACCATTCTGAAATCAATAAAATATATATATATATATATATATATATATATATATATTCAAAATCTGAACCGATTTCAACAAACCTTACCACACATAATTTATTCCTCAATTGCATTCGCTATGCAAAATTTTGCTCAATGGGACAAATATTAGGAGTTTGGTGTATCATTCACAAACAATCGGAAGAAACTATATATGGGAGCTATATCTAAATCTGAACCGATTTTAAGAAAACTTCGCAGACATCAATCTGGACCTCATTCAGAACTCTGTGCCAAATTTTGCCCCAATCGTACAAATATTGGGAGTTTGGTGTATCATTCAGAAAAAATTGAACGAAACTATATATGGGCTATATATAGCTATATCTAAATCTGAACCGATTTCAACAAAACTTCGTAGACATCATTCTGGACCTTATTAGGTACTCTGTGCCAAATTTTGCCCCAATCGGACAAATATTGGGAGTTTGGTGCATCATTCACCTAAAATCGGATGAAACTATATATGAGAGCTACATCTAAATCTTAACCGAATTTCTCCAATTTCAATAGGGTTCGTCCTTACGACAATTAAGTGAACTGTGCCAAATTTCATCCACATCAGATCATAAATGCGACCTGTACTTTGTTCACAAAAATGCATGGACGGACGGACAGACAGACGGACGGACATGCGTAAATCGACTCAGAAAGTGATTTTATGAATATTCTCAAAAGGAACCATGGGTCTATCCCCATTCCTTTTGCCTGTTACAAACATATGCACAAGACATAATACCTTGTATCACAGTGTGGTGAAGGGTATAAAAATATTCTTTAATATGACAGATTACATTTAAAGACCAGTGAGCGGAGCAGTATAGTCGGACGGGGCCGACCATACGATACCCTACACAACTACAACAGAACTTAAATGTTCTGCGGATGTTTATTCCGAGCAATATTTCGTGATATTTGCACCCTCTTGCCCGATTAGAGGTAAACAGCTCCTGTTCCTCACACTGACATATTTTCCGAATATTACGAGTATTCAGTACAGCTATTGTCCAGATTCCCTTCACCGTGGGTTGTGTTGTGATGTTCGGCTTTCATTTGTGGTCTATAGATCGACTAGAAAATAGCACAAAAAATTATGTTTTCGGTCCACTTCATTCCAAAATTATTATCTGATCATCACCGAAAATTATAGGCGTTGTCCTTGACCATAACTGGAACCTCATTTAACATTTTAAAGCGATTAGCGCTATAGTTCCGCTCTCTAGAGTGATAATGGGTTACTAAATAATATACGAATACGGAGATACCTGTAAATATTTAGATGTAACTCCCACATCCGAGCACATACAACAATATAATTGGTATTAATTTAAAGGTCAACCACTTCTCTTGGATATAATATCAACTTCTCAAGTCTATGTCCTTCAGGGGTAAATATATACGCTATAGAATACAAATTTTGTCATTTTTCACACAAAAGTCAGGGTCCATTTGACCCGCTAAATATTAACCGATCTTTATCAAAACATGCATGCTTATTCTTTGGCCCGATCCCCGTCTCCATGCAAAATTTCACGATGTTCGGGCCATTATTGCGGCCTCTGGAGCGACCAGAAAAACCGACAAAAATTTAGTATTTGGTCCATTTCATCCCCTAAATATTATCCGATCTTTCCCAAAAACAATAGAGGTCTTCATTGGCCAGAACCCATCCTACATGCAAAATTTCCTGAAGATTGGTCCATAACTGTGGCCTGTATCGTGTTTACAAATTATAATGGACAGAGGGACGGACGGACACACATGTCTAGATCGACTCAGCTAGTCGAGATATGACGATCGGTATACTTAAAGGTTATAAAAATACCTTTCCATTGAGTGGTGGATATGATGGGTTTATCTCAAACCGTTTGGAGATACAGTCATCTGGGTTTTGGACCCCTATATTTGTGAAAAACTCCCTAAAAGTCGAACTTGGGTTCTTTATGGCCCCTCTCCAGTGATAGATAACAATTTGCTCTTTCCAAACAAGGAAATTCTTTCGCGTAGCCGGTGCTGGTATATGTCCATAGGGTAAAGTCTTAAATCCACGGCCGTCATCTGGGTTTTGGACCCCTATATTTTTGAAAAACTCCCCAAAAGTCGAACTTGGGTCCTTTAGGGCCCCTCTCCAGTGATAGACCACAATTTGTCCTTTCCAAACAAGGAAATTCTTTCGCGTAGCCGGTGCTGGTATATGTCTATAGGGTAAAGTTTTAAATCCACGGCAGAAGGCCGGCCATCAGACTATTCTATTTAACAGGAGATTCTGTCGCGTAGCTGGCGTTGGTGTCTGTCCATAGGATAAAGTCTCTGGCCGAAGGCCCGCCACCCAAAAATATTCTATTTAACAGGAGATTCTGTCGCGTAACCAGTGTTGGTAAAGAATAAGTTTCAGAGGTTTGAATTTTTTAAAGAATATTTTTAGAGATCTATCTATGGCGGGGTTTAAAAAACTATTTCTCAAAGGTCTATCTAAAGGGTGTATTAGAAAAACAACTATATTTCTAAAGTTATGTCAAAGACGTGGATTTTTAAAAAAAAATGTATTTTCCCAAAGGTCTATCTAAAACAATGCCTTTTTGATTTTTTTTTTCAAAGTTCCATCTAAGGCGTGGATTTTTAAGATTTTTTTTACAAATATAAAATGTTCCATGCATTGAGAACTGCCCTCAAAAATTCGGTATAGGTACATTAAATCCAAACTATTGATGTCCCATACGTATACGTATTGATAGCACGTATACGCACTTAAGTGCCAGAATCGTTTCCCGAAACTCTCATTACCTTTACATTACACCCGCAAATAATGACATTTCATGCATTACTTTAATTAGTCCTCTACATTACTTCAAACAACTCATAACGGAAATATGAAATACCACGAAATAAAACGATTTCATTTAAACCGCCATTTTAAATCATTTCCTCTAAACGTGCCAATACTACAAACAAATCCATAACAAAAAATTTCAAATCTACTCCCACAAACATCTTTAGTTTCATTTTGAACTTGCACTCGATGTCCTTAAAATATTCTCGAATGAATTCAGAAATTCCTTGTGATTTCTGTGTCAGTAGCGACACTAATGC